>NC_081434.1:46404830-46485942 GCF_949786415.1 Peromyscus eremicus
GGCAAGGTCAAACAGTATTTTGTTAATGCCAGTCCTCACCAGGGAATGGCCTGCTCTTTTTCAAAGTCAGGATATATAAGTGATTTTAAATTATATTTATCTTTTTAAAAAATCAATTATTAGTTTCACTTTTTAAATTTGATTTTCTTTAAATGCATCACTGCTCTAATCTCTTGTTTTTAATTCTATGTATTTACTCATCATTAAGGATTTCTTTCCACTTTTCACAGGTGCTCCTGGTTATTTATTTCTATTGAGAGAAAATTTTCCTGTAGTTCAGGCATTCCTCATACTATGTAATTGAGAATTATTTTGATCATTTAAATCTAACTCAGCTGCCTCAGGCTGGCAGGACCGTCCCTTCCACTCCTGCTATCCAGGGCCTTGATTGATCAAAGAGACAGAAAATTAGACCCATGAATGAGTGTGCTCCAGTCTCTCTGGCTTCTTATAGGAACTTACAAATAAAGGACCTGTGCAATAATTGAGTTCACTGACCAACATTAATCAGATGTAGTCACAGCACAGAAAAAGAGGGTGAAAGCTTTCCTGCTGTGACAGTAGTTGACATTAGCAATGAATACATACATGATCAATAACTTTCCTGACTGCCCACAGACCATGCAATCAAGAATCTGGATAAAGAACAAAACTTTCATGAAACCAAATTACTGTAGTTACTCTAGATCAACTAAAATAGAAGATCTGGATAAAATGGTGTGGCCTGTCTAACAGGGCTGTTATTTTCCAGGTTTAAGATGTTCAGCTTGAGAAAAAAGGTAATCCTTGGTGTGCTCTATGATAAGTCCCTAGTCTCTGGAGCACACAGCCATAAAGCCTGCTTCAATTTCTTAACATGATTAATGGAGATTATAATTACATAATTTCCACCATCTATTTCCTTCTTCCAAGCCCAAGTGTGTCAGTCATTACAGGCTGGACCTTGACTGCTCAGTGAGAAGGCAAAAGACAGCCCAGGCTTTTATTGTGGAGTGGTGATGCAGAGGTTCTTGTGTAAGAATGGGAATTCATTGCCCACACATTACAAGCTGTTATTGGTCACCATATGGAAAGGGAGAGATGGGACGGAGCCTTAAACTTTTCCAGTTTTTTGTGGTGTTTGGGTTGCCAATGTGCAATCAATCACTTAATCAATTATAGGTGATTGAGAAACGTCCTGAGTGGCCATTTTTAAACTCCACAGTTTAGGTTCCTTGGCCATGAGATTGACATATCCCTATTGAAATGTTTGATCTGTACTCAGAAAAGAGATTCCATTCTTGTGATCAAGGGCCCTCTTCTTATAACAAGTCTTCATAACCACTTTTAACTTTCCTACTTCCTAAGGGCTCCAGAATCACATAACATCAGTGATCAGGGCTTCCAAAATACTTTTTGTGTCTTTGGCCTCAGGCAAGGATAAAAGTGATAATAGTCCCGGTGACACTTCTGGCTTTTAGTCAAGAAAGCAATTGATTACTTTTCTTTGGGGGTTTTTACCGTAAACTGCCCAGTCAATCTCTATCTTCATTTCCTATCCTACCTCCTTTGAACAGGTAACCCTAACTGCCATTATGGGATTGGAGCAATGACTAATCTGGCTTCTTCCAGCTGAATTTGGGATATCACATGGCAGTATTAGCATAGATACCCTTCAAGAGGTTGTTGTAAAAACCAAATGCTCAGATATAGACAGGAAAGGAATCCCTTTCCTGGTGTCTAGTAAGAACTAAAATGTCCAAAGTCCATGAGACATTTTTGTGGACTCATAATAGCCTCCATCTATTAGATGTTTCTCTTCAACCTCTAAAGTTGGTCTCCCAATCCTTTCATAGCTGTTTCATCCACCAAAAGTCAACATGATGCCATTCCCATGTGGTTTCTGGACATGGAGAGATGAGGTATATAGCATTATCTAATTTTAGGGTTAAAACAATCATGAACTTGTCTTCCTAAGCTGTGGGCAGGTGCTCACTGAGCCAAGATCTGATGTCTTACATCTGGGCAACATCTTTTTGTCAAGAAGAAAATATTAGTGAGATTGGTTATCTAAATCACATCTCATGTGGATTTAGAGCCAATATCTGTAGAGTGAGATTCCTTTTGTTACCTACTCTTTTAGTCTTTGGTTAAATATTCCTGCTGGGTGCTGAAGACCATGAAGGTGGCTGAAATTAATTTTTCTTTCTGTGATGTCAAGACCAGTTGAGTAATTAGTCTTAAAAGTTTGAGAGCAATCTCAGACTTTTATAGCCTTTCTGTTACCAGTTGTCCATCAAAGTGAAGATTAGTCAAAGGCTTTGAATTATGTACTGTGTCTTTCTTTGAAGGCTTGAGCAAATCTTTCCCACTCCTTTTGTAGACTAGACAATGTTTCAAATTAATTGTATGGTATCTCTATGGTCTCTAGGAATAATACAAGTGATCAATAGTTTTGTTTCTATGGACCTGATTGACCTTGTATAGAAATGGGAGAGATATTTCCCTTTTAGTCTCTCAAACCACATTAGAATAGCCTGCAAGAATAATAATGAAACACCCAGAAGATCAGTTTTATACCAGTCTGCTACTTTTAGCTACTGTATACTATTTCAATAGCCAAACACAATTGAATAAACCTTTTTTGATGTATGTTTTATCTAGTCTGTGAACTAGTTGATATCTGAACTTGTCAACTTTAATATAGTATATGACTTCCAAATCTCATCCTTTATGTACCTTAAACAACTTACTCACACCTTCATAACTTGCAAAACCTTTCCAGTCTTTTTTATTCTTTACTCATCCATCATCTTCATATATCTAAGGCTATTTTTCTATTTACATATTTCTAATATGTTTTTAATGACTGGTTCCTTTTTCTAATTCCATGAGACATAGGAACATTAACAAATATATTTATGATGTGTTATGAGAATTTTCTTCCCAGTGGATGGGGAGAAAGCATTGTCTATCCCATCCCCTTAAGTCCCAGTAACAGTGTAAATGCATTTTCACCAATGTCACCCAGGGAAACCAATGAATTCACTGAGCTTACTTACTGAACATGGTTGAAGAGATACTTAAAGGAGTTGAATACTGAACCAGTTTGAATAAAAATGGCCCTCATATCCCATATGGAGTGGCACTATTAGGAGGTATAGCCTTGTTGGAGAAGGTGTGGCCTTATTGGTGGAAGAGTGTCATATTCACTACCTACTGCCTACTGATCTAGATATAGAACTCTCAGCTCTTTCTCTAGCACCATGTCTGCCTGCATGCCACCATGCTTCTTGCCATGATGATAATGGACTAAACTGTGATGATATTTTATTTGTGGTAAAATGTGGTGATATTTTATTTTTATTTTAATAAATAAGTTTGCCTGGAGATCAGAGGACATAGATAGCCGGCCATAAACAAAAAAAGTCAGGCGGTGGTAGCACACACCCATAATCTGATCACATGGCAGGCAGTCTCTGTGTATTCAAGGACACAGCCAAGCATGGTGACACATGCCTTTAATCCTAGTACCAGTCATAGAGACCTGGAGGTCTGTACAGACAGTCATGGGGTCTGTACAGACAGTGATGAGGAAGTGAGGTCGCTGGGCTAAGAGCCAATGAGAAGGCAGAAAAGCAAGGTAATAAAGACACAGGTTAAACAGGAAGAAGCTGGTTCTCTTGGGAATTACGGTGGTGTTGTGATCTAAGGTTAGCTGGTGGCTTTTCCTAATTCTCTGATCCCTAAAGCTTTCAACCTTGTATTTGGCTCTGTGTTTCTTATTTAATAAGCCTGTTTATAAATTCTTCTACCTTAAACCCTCTAAAACTGTGGACCATCACCAAGGAAATGTTTTCTTTTATAAGAGTTACTATATTCATGGTGTCTCTTAACAGCAATAAAAACTCTAGGTTACCAAAAAGTGGCCACACAGGAATGTCTTCACTCAGTATCTACAATGGCTCTCCCATAACTGCATATGTGTTACTCGCCTTCTCTCTCTTGTTCCACTGTCCATATACTCTAGCATTACATTACATTTCTCAGTGTACAAAGAAGTAAACCTGAAAGCATTCAAGGCAAGTTACCACTTTGAAGATGACCTTGTCATATGTGCAAATACAGAATCTAACTTCTCCCTAGTATTTCCCAGGCTATGTACTCTAGCTCCTCCCCCAAACCACAAGTTCACATGTCATTATGGCTGAATTGCTTATACGGTTGGTTGGGAAAGAGGCTGTATACTCAAAAGGAAAGAAGAGATCCTTCTATGATGGAGCATCAGTGGTCAGCAAACCTGATGGCGGCCGCCCTTTTAAGCAGGAAAACTGATCATAGGAAGGTGTCAATTGTTTGTCTTAAGATAGTGCTGAGCAACAAGAATTAAATAAAAGAAAGTTTAATAAAAATTGTGTTAAATAATGAAATAAATCACTATTTCCTAGGTACAACCTGCTCAACTAAATCTTAGAGAAAACACAAGACAGTCTTCATATAATACATGGCATCACTACTATAACCACACTTTTGGTTTTTAATAGATGTATGTTTTCAATACAAAGAAACAGCAATCATCATCAAATTGATGTATACAGCCTCCAGTACAACACAACTAAAAATCCTTTAAACTATAATGCTCTAGCTTATGGTAGAGAGACTTTTATACAGAGGTTCTCTCTTTATTCTCCATAGATGAGCATCCCATTACCTGTTTTAATTATAGACATGTAACCAATTAACAGAATACAAGAAAAGGTGAATGGTTATGTACATCCTAGCATTCTAATCTCTAACAGCCCAAGCTAACATACTACTTATTTGGAGGTTAAATTCTACTTTCTGTGACTATTTCCTAATCATTGGTAAATCCTTTACATCACCAATTCCACCCTTATACATCACAGCTTAGTAGTACAATGTTACCCCATATATGAGATGAGTATTTAACTCCAAATGAATCTTTCATCTAAATGTGAAATTCAAAGTGTAGAACTTCTAGAAAACACTAGAAACTAGGCCTCTTTGAACTTGGCATCCTGTGTAGGCCTTGGACGGTTTCTCTAAGTCCCTGATATATTGAACAAGAAACAGCTCCTTCTCTAAAACAAGGTATATGCTTTATAGAGCTGGTAAATGTTTGGGACCAGGGTCTTTGGGGTGGGGTGGGAGGCTTCTGACCATGAGAACCCACCTCCTTCTACACATGGGGCTATGGTTAGCAGTCCCATGTGGACTTGGTTTGTAGTGTCCTTGAGTTGTCTTGTGTTCCTCTTGTGCAACATTGTCTGATTTGCCTCCTTCTGAATTTGTATACTTCCTTTTAAAACTGAACTTATTGGTTTACATTAACAAGTAACTTGCTGTTGAATTTGGTATAAACCTCTAGCCAACTTGGGATAGGTCTGTCCTTAGATTGGAAGCCAGGACTGTGAACTACTGTGCTTCGTTATTTCAACTCGCTGGTCCAGTCACTCAGTTCTCATCACCCAATCAGAGCCTCTGTGGTGATATTTTATTTGTACTGAAATGTGATTTTATTTGTATGTTAATAAAAAACATTTGCCTGGAGATCAGAGATCACATAGAGAGGTTACATAACAAGCCATAAGCAGAAGTCAGGAGGTAGTAGCACATGCCCTTGATCTGATCACATGGTAGGAAGAGTCTCTGTGTGGTCAAGGACACAGCCAAGTGTGTGGTGACATGAGCCTTTAATCCCAGTACCAACCACAGAGACCTGGAGGTCTGTATAGACAGGCAGTGACAAGGAAGTCATGTGGCTGGGCTTAGAGCCAATGAGAAGGCAGAACAGAAAGGCAACAAAAAAACAAGACAGACAGTAAGAAGCTCTCTCTGGGGAAGCAACAGAGGTAAGGTGGTAAGGTAAGGTAGTCGTGTCTCTTGACTAGTTCTCTGATCTCTTTGGCTATTACCTCTGTATTTGGCTCTGTGTTTCTTATTTAGTAAGACTGTTTAGAAATTTGTCTACAAGCCTCCAGCAGACCCACTGGTCAGTTGGAGGGCACTTCTAGCAGCCATGCTTCTGACTCAATTCATCTCCTGAGGAAGTCAGAAGTTGTACTGTGTGTTGTGCCTTGGCTTCCATCATGGGGAGAATGCAGGTCAACTTGACAGCTGCACAATGGTGAGTGAGGACCTGCTTTCCATAGACAGGGAGGAGTGGCTGGCCATGGTGAGTGAGGGGCTACAGTCTTCAGACTGGGTGGGTCAGCTGAGCTGAGGGAACTGGTGTGGTGGATCCTCCTCTGGTTGGGTGAGAGCCAATGTCTAGACAAAGAGTTTGGCATGTTCCTACTGGTCCTGTGTGGTCCTTTCAACTTCCTGGGACAGGGTAGCAGCCTCTGAATAACCTCACTCTACTGGCTGTGTCTATGCAGAGCAATGGGAACAGGGCTGTTCTTAGAAATATCCTTGATTTTGATATCATTGTGGAAGGACTTTGCCTATAGTGCTTGGATTATCACTATGGAAGGCAGAATTGCCAAACTCAAAGAGCCCTGGTCTCTCCAGTATCTTCCAGAAATCCTGCAATTTTAACATTTAACATTTAGGTTTAGGATCCATCTGGAGTTAATTTTGTAGAGCTTGCAAATGGTGCCGGGCGGTGGTGGCGCACGCCTTTAATCCCAGCACTCGGGAGGCAGAGCCAGGCGGTTCTCTGTGAGTTCGAGGCCAGCCTGGGCTACCAAGAGAGTTCCAGGAAAAGGCGCAAAGCTACACAGAGAAACCCTGTCTTGAAAAAAACCAAAAAAAAAAAAAAGCAAATGGTGTCTTGGGTTTAGAGTAGCACTCTACTACTAAACTGTCATGTGAAAGAGTAGAATTGATTGTAATAGAATTGATAAGACAAGGATTTACTCATTCTTAGGAGACATTAATTCACAAAGTAAAATTTAGGTAAGGGAATGCTTCACCCCAAATGCCCCAAAGAGAAGTACTATGCTAATCATGCCTATTAGAGAATATGGTAAGATGGAAATGTTCATTAACCAGGATTAATTATGTTTAAAGCTACATTCCCATAACAAAGGAGACAACCATGATTGACAACCTACAGAAAGGACCACCTCTCCATTAAAAAACAGGCATCTCAATGCTGCTCAAGTGAAAATTATAGGGTCACAATCAGCATTATATCTGATGTACCATGAAGGTGTACTAATTCTAGAACAGTTGCATCTTCAGTGTTTTTAAAAGCAGTTTTGAGTCACAGTCTCCAACATTGATTGAGGTCTACTTGAATAGTGTTGGTAGCCCCACAGGGCATTCATTGCCCTTCCTTTCCTCTTTACTAATCACCCTAAATTCTGGTCTGCAGCACCAAAGAGTTCTCCAGTTACCAGTTTGAGTCACTTAGTGGGCTGTCTATTCCAATAAGGAGAAAAAAGATTTAGAATTGTAGTTAAGGAACTTATTGATGGAGTTGGAGAGATGGCTCAGTGGTTATAGACTGCTCTTCCAGAAGATCTGGATTCAATTCTCAGCACCCTCATGGTGGCTCACAACTGTCTGTAGCTCCAGCTCTAGGGGACTTGATACCATCACACAGACATCTGGTGATCTTGATCTTATGCCTTCTTATGGAATAGTTGGAATGGTTGGAATGTCATATGCTTTCTCTTACTTCCTGGACCATCCTTGGGTGGATCCCTGGGTGGTGGCAGTTTCTGGATCCAGATGTTGCCTACTAGTAAGCCTGTCATAGCAGCTGTGTGGTCAACCTGTTTTGGCCCCCCTATACCCTTCACCAATATTTTTTAGGCTTGTCTCAAAACGGGGTTGAAATGATGCAGCTGTCCACTTCTGTGTGGTGCCTACATGATTTACAGAACCATTAACTGGCTCTAGTCTTCTCTCACTCAGTCAACCAATACAAGGATTACCCAATGAGCCTTTAGGTGCATGCTTAGAAGCAGAAAGCATTGTAACAAGAGTAGAAACCACAGGTATTTGGACATCTTCTTCATGTAACTTGCTTGTGCCCTCAGGATCTACTTCAGCCCAATCATTTGTATACCACTTCCATTTGATGACAGATTGCTGCTGTATATGACATACTTTATGACTTGGTGAGTCTGATAACTCATGATAGGCATGTTCATAATAGGCAGTTCAGGTCACATAACAACCTAATGGCCCACCATCAAATGTTCAATTTCTCTCAGTGTCTGGGATTAATGGCATGTGCTTGTATGCTTGGACATACTTATTTTTGAAAATGGTTCTATGGGCACTAGTAGGAGACACTTGAAATGACTTTAATAGGATTAATATTGTTCTAATTTTTCAATGTTCCTATTCCTGTATTTTATTAAGTTTTGTTCTTTTAATGTGTGTGTGTGTGTAGACTATGTAGCACAGACTATAGAACTCAGACTGATCTTCCAGTCCTCTGTGTCCAAATTCTGGTACTAATAGAATACACTACCACATACAGCTTGAGAAATAGTTTTTATGGTCTAAGTCTCCTCTTCTTATGATGGCCCGAGAGGCCAGGAGATCGTGTCAGAACCCCTCATGCTGGAGTTACAGATAGTACTGAATTTCTATATTTACTAGGAATAGAAGCTGGACGCTCGGAAAGAATCCAAGGTGCTCTTAACAGGTAAGATATTTTGTACCCTAAGTTTTCTATTCTTGATTGTATTTCTTGTCCAAGGCAGCCTAGTCAGGATCAGATACCTGGTGCTGATTGAAAAGTAGAATTCTCCTTCATTTGAGAGAATAAGGCAGGGCTGAGCTCCCTAATTATTTGCCCAATACAACATGGTCAACCAATTATCCATATATGTACAACCAACAAAAATGGATGCAGCAGGTTGTATTCATGTATTTCAGCATACTTATTTACCCACACTGAACGTGAAGCATTTAGAAAGGATTTGGGAAGGGAGTAAACGAAGAGAGAAAAGGGAAAAGGGATGTAATATCTTTAATTAACAATTTATGGAAATAAACTTTAAATAAAAAAAAGGGCTAGAGAGGTGGCTCAGCAAATAAGAGCACTGGCTTTTGTTACAGAGGACCCAGGTTCCATTTCTAAAACCCACATGGTAGCTAACAATTTGCTATTACCCCATTCTCAGGTGTATTCTGGCCTCTATAAGTACTATGCACTGACACACACATGGAAAACAGCTATATAATATTCCTTTTTTAAAAGTTAGAAAAATAAAAGACTGAAATTTTCTACAGTGATGTCAAAGCCCTGAGACAGACAGCAGCCAGGGCTAGTTCAAACTACACCTCTATGGTCTTGTATAGAAGGAGTTGTGCTTTTCCACTGAGCCAGCCTGCTCAGAGGCAAAAGCAGCTTCATTCTGTGGTTAATATAGTTCATCATCATAATAATTCATCTAAAAGCAGAGAATACAGTGCTGTTAAGTGACTTTTCTTTGAAGTTTCCTTTATTTGTGTTCTCTCTCTTTTCTATCTGTGAAAATAGCATTGGTACCTTATCTTTTAGATTGAATATCAAGATTGATAGGTTGCATAGGCACCAAAACAATATTTTTTTCAGTTTATCATTTGTTGATTTTCAGCTAAGACCTTGTGGTATAAGATGAACATTCCAGAGGCATTTCTTTCCATCATTTTATAGTTTATATTCATTTCTACATGACATGCAGTAACAATATCCCTAAATGTCTCTACTTTTACATTGTGATCATGTTTAGAAGTAGATTTATTTACTCACCTCTTTTGGAATAGGAAGAATTCTACATGAATATGTCCAAACTTCCTAAGGAAAATTGACATACTTCCTTTGTTTAGGAAAACCATGCTTTCCCTGCCTTTTGTAGGTAAGAAATTTTTTTCATTTCTTCTTTCTTGGCTGCTGTGATGGCTATTCTTAGCAGTCAAACTGACTACTTCTGGAATTAACTAAAACCCAAAGAGTTGGGTATACCTGTGAGGGATTTTTTTAGTGTTTTGAAATTAAAGACCCATCTTTAATCTGGATCATTTGAGCTGAAATCTACTTTCAGCTGCTTCGTGGCTGTATAACCCTTTAACCCAAGCACTCAGGATGGAGAAACAATTGGATTTTTCTGAGTTTGAGACTGGCCTGGTGTACAGAATGAGTTCCAGGGCTACACAGATAAACCCTGTTTTGAAAACACCAAAAAAAAAAAAAATCAAATTAAGTTTAAGATCCACCTCTAATCTGGATTGCACCTCTGGTGGCAACCTATATATATAAAGGATATTGAAGGAGAAAGCTCTTCCTCTCTTTGCAAGCTTGCCCTACCTCTGGCTACCAAGTTCATTCCTTTATCAGCATAAGAGCCTACTTCCTTGGTACTTTGGTGTCTACTAAAGACCAGCTGAAATATTTAGCCTCATGAACTGAACAACTACTGGACTCTTCAAGTTTCTATTGGTAGGCAACCAATGTTGGACTACCTGGACCACAGCTTGTAAGACATTCTATTAAATCAACTTTCTACATACATGGAGAGATTCATTCTACCAGTCCTGATCATGTAGAGAAGCTTGAAAAACACAGTTGTAACTTTTTTAACTGCCAATGGAGGAAGATGTGCTGCCTAACAATGGTACTCATAAATGCATTCTTCTTAGCTTTATTATTCTCTTAGTATTCAAATCTCCATCAATACTATCCTTTATTATTATTTAATTTGCCAACAGTTTGCTCTGTATTTCAGGAATAAAACTCCTTAAGCAATGGAGCCATCATCCAGCTTTCTGATGGGAGAAAGATCCATCTGTTATCTTTTTTTGTAATCTAGTTCCTGCTTTTCTTTCCTGGTTGTCTGAAGTCCCTGTGACAGCAGGTAAAATGTTCATTCAACTCACCTGATCTCAGTGTGAAGCTACCAAACAAACATCTCCTTTTGTGTGCTTAAATCTCCCTTTAGTTGTTAATGTTCTTGGTACGCTTCCAGCTGTGTGACAGGGAATCACTCCACCCCACATAGTATAGTGGACTGTACATGCTAGCTACACTGTTTCCAGGAGGAGGAAGGGCAAGTGTCTATGGAGAGCAGGAAGGTAGAAGGGTCTGTTATTAGAGCCTGGGCAAGTACTATTGAAATGCAAATCTCTGCTGGTTCAGAACAGGTTTGGTTCTGGGGTGGAAGGCAGGGTCAAGAACCATTGTGATGTAATTTTATGCACAGTGTAACCCTGTGGTTACTCTTGTCACTCAGTTCTCACTAGCCAATTAGCCAGGGACCTACCAGTCAGAAGAAGTGCAGGGTCTTTCTGGCCACCAGCTTCAGGCTTGGCTTTGAAGAGGAGCTGGCACCAGCGGTTTTGTGTGCTGTGCTGTGCTGTGCTGTGAGTGCTGCTGCTGGGAGCTGAGCAGAGAGCAGGGGCAAGCTGGAAAATAATGACATGATGAACAAAGGGTGCTGTCCCCAGACTAGGAGGAGTGGACAGTTGAGCATGGGAGCCAGTGTGGTGGTCCTCCCCTAGTTGGGTGGGAACCTTCAGTCAGAATCCCTGTCCTGTGAGGTGGTCCCATATGGTACTTGAAACTCCCTAGAACCAGGGCATGTCTCTTAATTACTTTGCTCTTTGCGCTCTTTGGGCTGAATCTGCTCACAGAATTGGAAGTTGATTGCAAAGATGTGTAGAACATCTTTGCAATCAACTTCAACATGGTTTTTGAGCACCCATAGAAAGCAGTTTGCCAAACTTGGAGAAACCTAGTTTCTTCAGTACCTTCTAGTGGTTTAGCACTTGGAATTTCACTTTCATGTGTAAAATCCATTTATAATTGATTTTGTGGAGGTTGTAAAAGGCATCTTGTGTATTGGGTAGCACTACAATATTAAGGTATGATGTAGAAGAATAGAATTGGTAATAAAAAAGGCTTTGATAACGTTTAGGAGATATTAAGTCTCACAAAATAGAATTTATCTGAGGGAAGACTTGTAGAAGTAACCAACCATCTTATTAAATAAAAAACACAGAGCCGATTCAGAGAAGAAATCCAAGAGGTCAGAGCTAAGAGCCTTACCCTTCCTGCTTCAGCAATCCTCTTCAGCCAAGAGAGCTCTCTGAAAAGGACCTACTTCCTGTGTGTTTGTCTTTATATAGTCTTTCTGTTCTGCCTTCTCATTGGTTGTAAACCCAAACACATGACTGCCTCCTCACTGCCTGTCTGTATAGATTTTCAGGTTTTCTATGGTTGGTATTGAGATTAAAGGCATGTAATCTCCAATGCTGGCTGTATCCTTGAACACATAGAGATCTACCTAGCTCTGTCTACCAAGTGCTGGGATTAAAGGCATGCGCCACCACCGCCATGCTCTTGCTATGGCTCTAATAGCTCTGACCCCTGGGCAACTTTATTAATTAACATACAATTAAAATCACATTTCAGTACAAATAAAATATCACCATATTTCCCCTTTTCTATTTTAATAAAAAGGAAAAAAGTAAAAGGTTATAACTAACAAAAGAAAAACTATATACAAAAGTACAATAACTATATACAATATATACAAGTAATAATTACCTAAACAATGTCTAGTCCATTTGTATTTGACAAATTCAGAGAAAATAATTTCATTATCTATCCTATTTTTGTAAGTCCAAAATGTATCTAATGTACTTTCTATCCTAATTAATCTTCAAGTATAACTAACCTTCAACTATAACTAACTAATCTTCAACTATAACTAACTAAGCTTCAACTCCCTCAGAGACCCAAGAAGGAAATAATATTAGCTAACAAAAATAAAAACAGGAAGTGCATGCAAGCAATTTCCAAAAAATTTGTGAGTTGACAGAAACAGCCAGCTGCCTGGACAGTCACCTGAGGTTTCTCCGCCCTGCTAGGGCATCATCTTCAGCCTATAAGCTTAGCGTATCTGACAGACTCATTTGTGAAGTAGGATGTACACAAGGTCCACAGTTCAACCACACATTGGGTGAGAGGAGTTCATGTACCAGAAACACCTGAATTCTACTAGTGTCATGTCATGATTCAGGATTTTAAATTCTGGAAATTGTTGATGGATTTTTAATTCAGCTGTCCATTCTTCTTGGCTGTGTATATATGGCTTCATCTCAGCATCCCTTTCTTCTCCACATCCCTCTGTCAAATGCCAGTCTACTATTGAGAGGCGTGAGCTTAGTTATTCTTCAAGAATAACTGTTTCAGCTGCTGTTCCATTGCACATCAGAAGCCATCGGCCCACTGCCTGTTCAGCTGCCCTCGAAGAAAAGGGCACTGTACCTTTTCTGGATTGCGAAGGCCACTTCAGGGATGGTGCCATATTGTCCTGGCCTCAGAAGATGTCTTATGATAAAGCCATAACCACACTTGTTTGGCAAGAATCAGTAGTCCTTTGTTTCATGTCCTGTCTGTCCATTTTGTCCTGTTGATTCGAGGATACTTTGTTGTCCAGTGACTAACTTTTGCCACAATGAAAGTTAACTCCATATGCAGTTTCTTCAATGCCCATATTTTCTCTGAAGTAGATTGGTACTACCAGGAGCCAACATGTCTCCAAAAAGAAAAATTTTCTAAGTTATTAAAACATTTTAAATCCCATATTCTGTAGATCTCTGAAGGGTTTGAAGATGACCTGTCTAAAATATATCTGCTCAATTTTTAACACATATCTAATATGACTACAAGTTCTATTGTAATGTCTAACTACTAACTTTCATTTTTTTATATCCTAATAGTTGGTAATAATAACATTCAAGGATCAGAAATTAGCATTGTTAAATGAATGGTATAAGTACAATTAGAAATATACATATAGCATTTTCTAACAATATCAATTTCAATATATATAGTCTGTACAATATAAAACAATCCAATCCAATATAAAGTATTTAAAACTAGTAATTGTCTTTTTCTTCTTTCTTTCTTTCTCTTTTTTTTTAAACAAGAACCTTAAATCTAATCTCCTTTGCTTAGCCTTTTTCCTAACCCTTGAGGACAACTTGTAACCAACCCCCCTAAACAATGAAAATTATCCCAGACTCAAAATCCATTAAAAAGACCAAAAAACCACCCACCTCACACCACTTCTTTGGGAATGTGGGCGTCGTATTCTTAAAATTGCTTCCTGCTGGGTATGGGCGAAGTTATCTTTATCCTGAAAGAAAAATTTTAGGTTAATTGTCAAATTCTAGCAAAGGTAACTATATCCTTAATTATCCTGTCTGTGTATAATGCCAAAGTTCAGGATTTATCTCAAGTCCTTACTCAAGTAGTCTTTGAGACTGGATCATCTCAGCTAGTCATTTCAAAATTGCTCTGAGCACCTTGTAGTTCAAAGCTGATCTGTAGATGATGTTTGTCAGCTTAGTGATATTATTATTGTCCATGTGGAATTGTTGTTGTTGTGGAGCCCCATCTTCTTCCTAGAGACTTCAGTTGATGTTAGGCCTGGCCGTGATTTCCTGTAGAAAACTGATAAGAGACTCAAACATAAAGACATGCAGCTAATTGAAGCCTTTTTTCTAGAATTAGTTAGTACTCTATATGACCATTCATATCTTAACAAAGTTTAAAATGTATATATATCTATATATTAATCTTGTAAATTTTGATATAAAATTTATACTTTAAGAAAAGTTTAAAGAATCAGAATAGAATCAAAGAGTTGAGATTAGTAATAGAGTAGTCCCTTAATTAATTTGGTTTTTCTCCTGTCCCATAGCAGAAGATGGCTCTTTTCTTCTGGCATAATACAGGGAGTTTGCATTTTCCCATTTGCTTAAAGAAGGAGAGAGTCATTCTCCAACTCCAAAATCAGCTTTAAATTTTAATTGATCTGGGACTATTAGAAGACCAATAGTGTTAAATCTCTAGAGAAAAGCAGAAGCAAACATTTAGGAAGACATACAATTTTTTTAGATACTATATAACCATATGCCATTTTACTCTGTTTCCTGGGATAGATGATTTGTCCCTTTTCTTCAGTTGTCTCATTTGTCCAGTGTTCTTCAGATTCTTTAACCTTCATTCTCCTAAAAGACAAAAACAAAATCCTTTCCCCAAGGTTTTTTTTTTTTTTTTGGATGTTCCTTTTTGGTAAGTTATTATCTGATTAAATGAAAAGGCATGTGTTACTGGTATAAGTTAGTTTAAATTGGATGTTCATGCAGGTTGATGTACTATCACCTCCTCTAATTAAGAGGTTTCTCTTGTTCAAATCAAACCTTTATCAATTTTGATAGTACCCACAGCTTATCTTCTCCTGTAGAAACAAAAGCAAAACCTCGTCCCCAATGTAACACATCTCCTAGTTTCCATTCTGAGGTCAGCACATCCTTAAAGTTTATAGGCTGATTTAATTTTGTAGTTTTTTCTATAATCCAATGTCTCTCTGCAGCTGTTGTTCCTTCCTCATTGGCACTCAGAAAATTCAAAGTTAATAGAGCATTATGCAGTCTATTTCTGGGTTTTTTTGTTACCCCTTTCTGCTTATTTAGCATATCCTTTAGAGTTCTGTTTGAACTTTCTATAACTGCTTGACCTGTAGGATTATGTGGTATGCTTGTAATATGTTTTATATTTTAATAAGCAAAAAACTGTTTCATTTTAACAGAGACATATGATGGAACATTGTCAGTTTTGATTTGTGCAGGTATACCCATGATGGCCATAACTTCTCGCAAATGAGTGATTACAGAATCAGCTTTTTCAGAACTCAAAGCAGTTGCCCATTGAAATCCTGAATAAGTATCAATGGTATGGTGTACATTTTCAATTTTCCAAATTCTGCAAAGTGAAACACGTCCATCTGCCAGATTTCATTCCTCTGAGTACCCTTTGGGTTACATCCTGCTGGTAATGGTGTTTGATTGTAGAAGGAACAAGTAGGACCGTTCTTTACTATTTCTTTGGCTTGTTGTCAGGTTATGGAAAAATCCTTTTTTAAACCTTTACTATTGACATGATGTTTTTTATGAAATTCTGAGGCCTCCAGCACATTTCCTATCAATAATTTATCAATCTCATCATTGCCTTGTGCTATAGGGCCTGGCAGACCAGTATGGGATTGGATGTGAGTTATATATAAAGGATGACTCCTTTTCCTGATTGTATCTTGTAATTGAATAAATAGTGAAGTTAATTCTGAAGCATCAGGGATAAATTCTGCAGTCTCAATATGTAATACTACTTTCAGCATACTGAGGGTCAGTTACTACATTGAGAGGTTCTGAAAAATCCATTAATACCAACAGAATAGCATACAATTCTGATTTTTGAACTGAATTGTAAGGACTTTAAACCACTTTACTTAAATTTTCTGATTTGTAACCTGCCTTTCCTTGTTTGTTGGCATCTGTATAAAATGTACGAAATCCAGATATGTGTTTTTCCCGTACAATTCGAGGCAAGATCCAATCAGCTCTCTTTATAAGATCAATTCTATTGCTTTTGGGATATTTGCTGTTAATTTCTCCCAAATAGTTACTGCAAGTTCTTTGCCAAGGTTCACTTTCTGTCCATAATTTTTTAATGTCCTCCTTAGTTAAAGGTATGACAATTTCTGCTGGGTCTATTCCTGCTAATTGATGAAGTCTCAATTTTCCTTTCCAAATCAAGTCAGAGATTTTTTTCCACATACGTTTTTAATTTTTCATTTGGTTTATTTGGTAAAAATATCCATTCCAATATAGTATCTTCCCTCTGCATTAATATTCCTGTAGGAGAATGCCTAGAAGGTAAAATAACCAAAATGCAATCCAGCTTTGGATCAATATGATCCACGTGCCCTTCATGTACTTTCTTTTCTACCAAGACCAATTCTTTCTCAGCTTCAGGTGATAATTCTCTTGGACTATTTAAGTCCTTGTCACCTTCTAAGGTTTTGAACAAATTATGCAGTTCATCATTTTTTACCCCAACAATAGTTCATAGATGAGAAATATCTCCAAATAATCTTTGAGAGTCATCAAGAGTCTGTAGTCTATCTCTCCTAATTCGCACCCTTTGGGGTCTAATTTTTTGTAGCTCTATTTCATATCCTAAATAATTAATAGAATCTCCTCTTGTATCTTTTCAGGTGCAATTTGTAATCCCCAGCAAGGCAAAATTTTCTTTACTTCTTCAAACATTCTTTCTAAAGTATCTGCATTTGAGTCAGCTAGTAAAATATCATCCATATAATGATAAATTATAGATTTAGGAAATTTTTTTCCGTATCACTTCCAATGGCTGTTGTTCAAAATACTGGCACAGAGTTGGGCTATTCAACATTCCCTGTGGGAGGACCCTCCATTGAAATCTTTTAACCGGTTGAGAATTATTATAAGTAGGCACTGTGAAAGCAAATCTTTCTCTGTCTTTTTCTTGTAAGGATATTGAAAAGAACCAGTCTTTTAAATCAATAACTATGAGAGGCCATTATTTTGGTAACAGAGTAGGCAAAGGAATTCCAGATTGTAGAGAGCCCATTGGCTGAATTACTTTGTTAATTGCTCTAAGGTCTGTTACCATTCTCCATTTACCAGATTTCTTTTTAATAACAAATACAGGAGAATTCCAAGGGCTGGTTGATTCTTCAATATGCTGAGCATTTAACTCTTCTTCTACCAGCTCTTCTAAAGCCTGGAGTTTCTTTGTTGTTAAAGGCCATTGCTGGACCCATACAGGCTTGTCTGTTAATCATTTTAAAGGTAGAGCTGATGGTGTCTTTGGAAGATCATCAGTTGTTGTGCCCTGTTCTTGTATAATATGGATGGCTGGTGACCACTCAGAATAATGCCTTCTAATATTTCTCTCAGAAACATGTGCTAGTTTATGATTTGTTTCTGAGATTGGAGGGATGTTAATCTGAGTATTCCATTGTTGCAACAAGTCTCGACCCCACAGGTTCATAACTATGTTAGCCACATATGGTTTTAATTTTCCTCTCTGTCCTTCTGGACCTATACATTTGAGCCCTCTTGCACTCTGTTTCACCTGAGACAATGTCCCAATTCCTAACTGTTGAACATTTACCTCCTGAAGAGGCCAAGTTGGATTCCAAAATTCTGGTGCAATTATGGTAATGTCCGCACTTGTGTCTACCAGACCAGACAACAAAACACTATTTATTTTTATCATTAATTTTGGTCTTTGTTCATTAATAGAAGTTTGCCAAAAAATTTTCTTTATGTTTGCTCCTGGATTTTCTATTCTCTCTGTTTCATCATTCTGACCAGCATGATTTATTCCAATAGGCATTTGGTTATTTAATTGCTCTGAGTAGGGGCTTCCTCTACGACTGCAGGAAAGGTTTGAACTGGATTTGCTCTGGGGGCTTGCATGAGTCCCCTCTGGGAGTTTCCCAAAGACTGAGGCAAAGGATTACCCTGTCTGTCCCTTGTTGATCTACATTCGTTGGTCCAGTGTTTTCTCTTACCACACCTTCGGCATACTCCAGAAGGAAGGAGCATTCTGTTGCCATTGTTCCTTGAAGAAACATTGTTTCAAGGAATGACCTGTTTACAATCCCTTTTCAAATGTCCTTGCTTTCCAAATCCAAAACATCTAACATTCCTCAAATCTTTTGAAATTGCTTCTCCTACCCACATTTCATCATGCTCATGAGCTTCAACATTAACCATGTCTCTAATCCAATCTTCCAAAGGTGCAGATCTTGCCTTTAATGGCCTGATTATTCTTTTGCATGCTGCATTCGCATTCTAAAAGGCCAAAGATTCAATTATTATCTGACTAGCTTCTGAATCCTGGACCATTCTCTTTACTGCTGAAGCCAGTCTTTGTAAAAAATCTGTGAAAGATTCTTTTGGGCCTTGTATAACCTTTGTAAATGACTCAGTTTTTTTCCTGGTTCCTCAACTCTGTCCCATGCATTCAAGGCTGCCATTCAACATAAAATTAGAGTTTGGACATTATATAAACATTGTGTTTGGCTGAGGCATATTGACCTTCTCCAATAAGCTCATCCTGGCAGACTTGTATTCCTTTATCCCTCCATTGTTTTTCTATGTTTTTAGCTTTATCCTTGAATCAAGTTAGCCACTGAAGCCTTTGACTGGGTTCAAGATCAGCTTGTGCCAGCTCCCACCAGTCCTGTGGTACAATCTTATTATATGTTGACCAAGAGTTTAACATTTGCTTTACATATGGGAAATGCATGCCATAAGATACTATTGCCTCCTTAAACCTTTGTAAATCTAACATTTCAATTTGAGCCCAAATATTTTGTGTAGTCATTTGATCAGGCAACTTCTGTATGGTTACTGGACAAATTAAGGGTGACTGTGTGAAAACAGGCTTTCTTTCTGTAACCTTATGATCCAATCTTGAAGCAACTTCACTGTTAGTTTCTTCTCTCTGAGTTTTTACAGGTTTAACAAGTTTTTCTAAAGCTGTCATCCTGGCACTTAAATTGATTATCTTTTAAAATAGTAAAATGAGGATAAGCATAGTAATAAACTGCATAATTTGATCAACATTAATCTTCTCATATAGTTATTCCATTGTCAGACTGCCTAAAATTGCAAACAAAGCCCAATTTTTTTCCAATGTACACAGAAAACCCATTTTTTTTAATGTGGAAAAAACTTTTTTTTTAAATAGTTTCCTTTAAAATATCTGATATGTTAAGTGACTTACCAAGTCTGCATAGAACAGTTGAAATCCAAGGTAATTTCAAAACAGCCACCTAGTGTCTGAGGTGTGAATACAGAGAGAGAGAAAGAGAGAGAGAGAGAGAGAGAGAGAGAGAGAGAGAGAGAGAGAGAGAGAGCAAGTGCAGCCACAAGTTCTGCCTAAGAGCTTGAATCCAGCCACATGTTCCTGCTTTGAGCCCAGTCAAGGCTTGATTCTGGCTTCCTTAAGCTCCAACCATGTGCATTGGCTTCACAGGCAGAGGCTCTGTTTGGCAGGGCAGGCCTGAGTTGTTTGTAGCACAGGCTTTAAGCAAGTAGCTCAAGGTTAGTCTGGCCTGAGGTCAAGCCGACCTGGGCCTGGGCTTGGGAGCCGGCCGCCCAGGTGGGAAAATGGACCTGCCGCCGAGACAAGTTAAGCGGTCTTTAATGGATTCTTGTCACATTGGGCACCAAATGTAGATGTAACTAACCGTCTTATTAAATAAGAACCACAGAGCTGATTCAGAGAAGAAAGCCAAGATGTCAGAGCTAAGAGCCTCACCCTTCCTGCTTCATTGATCCTCTTCAGCCAAGAGAGGTCTCCAAAAAGGGAGCTACTTCCTGTGTGTTTGTCTTTATAAAGACTTTCGGTTCTGCTTTCTCATTGGTTGTAAACCCACGCCTCGTCACTGCATGTCTGTAAAGACTTCCAGGTCTTCTATGGTTGGGATTGAGATTAAAGGCGTGTGTCTCCAATGCTGGCTGTATCCTTTTACACAGAGATCTACCTAGCTATATATACCAAGTGCTGGGATTAAGGGCATGGGACACCACCACCACACTCTTGCTATGGCTCTAATAGCTCTGACCCCCGGACAACTTTATTTATTAGCATACAATTAAAATCACATTTCAGTACATGTAAAATACCACCATACAGTAGAGTGGAAGAGTGGTCTTTTCCCAAAAGCAGAGTGTGTTTCTCATTAGGCAACCCAGAGTTGAATTCCTGTTCATAAACAGAGTTGAATCACATGCAGTCTCTTATCCTATAAGCAACAATTCTTTTTAGGTAAGGAAAGTCACTATTGCTGTCCCATTGAGATACACATTGGAAATAGAACTCATGTCTGTTCCAGAAAGTATGGTGAATTGGATGGAGGAGAACCTGCTATTGTGCTCAGTTTCCTAAGCAGAGTTGAACTAGATACGGCCAATGTGTATAGGAAGCACAGTTCTTTTGTTCTGAGCAAGCTAACTGTTCTGGCCCTATGGAAACACAGTAGAGTAAAAGTGTGCTCTTTTCTCAAAAGCAGAGTGTGTTTCTTGTAAGGCGAGCTAGGATTTATTTCCCATTCATAAATGGAGTTGAATCACATGCAGTTTCTGGTCCTATGAGCAAGAGTTGTTTTCTGGTAAGGAAAGTCACTATTGCTCTCCCATGGCCATACACAGTGCAAATAGCACTCGCATCTGTTCCAAGCAATTACTGTGTATTGGACTGAATAGAACCTACTGTTCTTGTCAGTTTCCTAAACAAACTTGAACTAGATATGGCCCGTGTGTGTAGGAAGCACAGTTCTTTATTTCTGAGCAAGTTCACTGTTTAGCCTGTATAGGAAACACAGTAGAGAAGAAGAGTGCTCTGTACTCAAAAGCAGAGTATGTTTCTCGTTAGGCAACACATTGTAGAATTCCTCTTCATAAATGGAGTTGAATCACATTCAGTCTCTTATCCTATTAGCAACAGATCTTTTTGGGTTAGAAAAGTCACTACTGGGCATCCATTGAGATACACAGTGGAAATGGCATTCGGGTCTGTTCCCAGGAAGTACACTGATTGGATTGAAGAGAATCCACTTTTGTGCTTTATTTTCCAAGCAGAATTGAATTAGTTATGGCCTGTGTGTGTAAGAAGCACAGTTCTTTTGTTCTGAGCAAGCTCACTGTTTTGGCTGTATAGGAAACACAGTAGAGTAGAAGAGTGCTCTTTTTTTCAAAAGCAGAGTGTGCTTCTTGTTAGGCAACACAGTGTTGAATCCCTTTCAGCAATGGAGTAGAATCACATGCAGTCTCTTATCCTATGAGCAACAGTTCCTTTTGGGCAAGGTAAGTCACTATTGGGCTTTAATTGAGATACACACTGGAAATGGCACTCATGTCTGTCCCCAGCAAGAACAATGCATTCAATGGAAGATGAGCTACTGTTGTGCTCAGTTTTCTAAGCAGAGTTGAACTAGATAGGGCCCATGTATGTAGAAAGCAAAGATCTTTTGTTGTGAGGAATTCACTGTTTCAGCTGTATAAGAAAAACAGTAGAGTAGAAGAGTGCTCTTTTCTGAAAAGCAAAGAGCTACTTAGGCAACCCAGTGTTGAATTCCCCTTCATAAACTGAGTTGAATCACATGAAGGCTATTATCCTATGTGCAACAGTTTTTTTTTTTTTGGGGTAAGGAAAGTCACTATTGGGCTCCCTTTGTGATACACAGTGGAAATGGCATCGTGTCTGTTCCAGCAAGTTCAGTACATTGGATGGAAGAGAAGATAGTGTTGTGCTCAATTTCACAAGCAGAGTTGAACTAGGTGTAGCCTGTGTGTTCAGGATGCACAGTTCTTATATTTAAAGTAAGCTCATTGTTCTTGCTGTATAGGAAACACAGAAGAACAGAAGACTGCTCATCTCTGTAAAGCAGAGTGTGTTTCTCATTAGGCAAACCAGTGTTGAATTCCCATTCACAAACGGAGTTGAATTACATTCAGTCTCTTATCCTACAAGCAACACATCTTTTCGTGTAAGGAAAGTCACTATTGGGCTCCCATTGAGATACACAGTAGAAATGTCATCATGTATGTTCCCAGTAAGTACAGTATATTGGATGGATGAGAACCTATTATTTTGCTCAGTTTCCTAAGCAGAGTTGAACTAGATATGGCTCATGTGAGTAGGAAGCACATTTCTTTTGTTCTGAGCAAGCTGACTGTCCTGGCTGTTTAGAAAATACAGTAGAGTATAAGAGTGCTCTTTTCTCAAAAGTAGAGTGTGTTTCTCATTAGGCAACCCAGTATTGAATTTCCCTTCATTAAGTGAGTTGATTCACATGGAGTTGCTTATCCTACAACTAACTGTTCTTTTCTAGTGAGGAAAGTCACTATTTGGTTTCCATTGACATACACAGTGGAAATAGCCCACACATCTGTTCCCAGCAATACAGTGCATTAGGTGGAAGAGAAGCTACTGTTGTTCTCAGGTTCCTAAGGAGAGTTGAACTAGGTATGGTCCGTGTTTGTAGGAAGCACAGTTCTTTAGTTCTGAGCAAGCTCACTGTTTCAGCTCTATAAGAAAAACAGTAGAGTAGAAGAGTCCTCTTTTCCGAAAAGCAGAGTGTATTTCTCATTAGGAAACCCAGAGTTGAATTACCCTTCATAAACGGAGTTGAATCACTTGCACTCTATTATACTATGTGCAACAGTTCTCTTGGGGTAAGGAAAGTCACTATTGGGCTCCTATTGAGATACACAGTGGAAATGGCACTCGTGTCTGTTGCCAGCAATTACAGTACATTGGATGGAATAGAAGTTACTGTTGTGCTCAGTTTCCAAAGCAGAGTAGAACTAGATATGGCCCTTTTTTTCAGGAAGCACAGTTCCTTTTTTCTGAGCAATTTCTCTGTTTCACTTGTATAGGAAACACAGTAGAGAAGAAGAGTGCTCTTTACTGGACAGCAGAGTATGTTTCCCATTAGGCAACCCAGTGTTGCATTCCCCTTCATAAAAGGACTGGAATGACATGCTGTCTCTTATACTATTAGCAAAATTCTTTTCAAGTAAGAAAAGTCACTATTAGGCATCCATTGAGATACAGAGTGGAAATGGCACTTGCGTCTGTTCCCAGCAAGTAAAGTGCATTCAATGGAAGAGATTCTATTTTTTCCTCAGTTTCCTAAGTAGAGTTGAACTAAATATGGCCCCTGGGTAGTAGGAGGCACAGTTCATTTGTTCTGAGCAAGCGCCCCTATTTGGCTGTATAGAAAACACAGTGGAGAAGAAGAGTGCTCTTTTCTTAAAAGCAGACTGTGTTTCTCCTTAGACAACTGAGTGATGAATTCCGCTACATAGAAGGAGTTGACACATGCAGTCTGTTATCCTACAAGCAACAGTTCTTTTCAGGAAAGGAAAATCACTATTGGGCTACCATTCAGATAAACAGTGGAAATGGCACTCGTGTCTATTTACAGCAATTACAGCATTGAATGGAAGAGAAGCTACTGTTATGCTCAGTTTCCTAAGCAGAGTTGAAGTAGATATGGCCCGTGTGTGTAGGAAGCACAGTTCTTTTGTTCTTAGCAAGCTCACTGTTTCGGCTGTATAAGAAACACAATAGAGATAAAGAGTGCTCTTTTCTCAAAAGCAGAGTGTGTTTCTCCTTAGGCAATTGAGTATAGAATTTCCCTTCATAAACGGAGTTGAATCACATGCAGTCTCTTATCTTATGAGCAACTCTTCCTTTCAGGTAAGGTAAGTCACTATTGGGTTCCCTTTGAGATACACAGTGGAAATAACACTCTCGTCTGTTTCCAGCAAATACAGTGTATTGGACTGAAGAGAAGCTACTCTTCTTGTCAGTTTCCTAAGCAGAGTTGAACTAGATATGGCCCATGTGTGTAGGAAGCACAGTTCTTTTGTTCTGAGCAAGCGCACTGTTCTGGCCCTATAGGAAACACAGTAGAGTAGAAGAGTGCTCTTTTCTCAAAAGCAGAGTGTGTTTCTTGTAAGGCGAGCTAGTGTTTGTTTCCCAGTCAGAAATGGAGTTGAATCACATGCAGTTTCTGGTCCTACGAGCAAGAGTTGTTTTCTGGTAAGAAGAGTCACTATTGCGCTCCCATTGCCATACACAGTGCAAACAGCACTCGCGTCTGTTCCCAGCAAGTACACTGCACTAGATGTAAGAGAAGCTACTGTTGTGTTCAGTTTTCGAAGCTGAGTTTAACTAGATATGGCTTGTGTGTGTAGGAAGCACAGTTCTTTTCTTCTGAGCAAGCTCACTGATTCGGTGTATAAGAAACACGGTGGAGAAGAACAGTGTTCTTTTCTCAAAAGTAGATTGTGTTACTCGTTAGGCCATCCTCGGTTGAATTCCCCTTCAAAAAAGGAGTTGAATCACATGCACTCTCTTATACTACAAGCAACAGTTCTTTTCGGGTAAGGAAATTCACTATTGGACTACTATTGAGATACACACTGGAAATGGCACTCAAGTCTGTTCCCAGTAAGTACAGTGTATTGGATGGAAGAGAAGCTGCTGTTGTGCTCTGTTTCTTAAGCAGAATTGAATTAGATATGGCTTGTGTGTGTAGGAAGCACTTTTTTTTCTGAGCAAGCTCACTCATTGTGTGTATAAGGAACACTGTAGAGAAGAAGAGTGCTCTTTTGTCAAAAGCAGAATGTGTTTCTTGTTTGGCAACTGAGTGTCGAATTCCCCTTCATAAACGGAATTTAAAAAAATGCAGTCCCTTTCCCTACAAGCAACTTTTTTTCCCTACAATTCTTTTCAGGTAAGGAAAGTCACTATTAGGCTTTCATTCTGATACACAGTGGAAATGGCATTCATGTTTGTTACCTTTAAATTTAGTGCACTGGATGGAAGAGAAGCTATTGTTGTGCTCCATTTCCTAAGCAGAGTTGATAGAGATATGGTACATGTGTGTAGGAAGAACAGCTTTTTTGTTTTGAGCAAGCTCATTGTTTCAGCTATATAAGAAACACCATAGAGAATAAGAGCGCTCTTTTCTCAAAAGCAGAGTTTGTTTTTCCTTAGGCAACCCAGTGTTGAATTCCCCTTTAAACCCGGAGTTGAATCACATGCAGTCTCCTATCTTATGAGCAACAGTTCCTTTCAGGTAATGAAAGTCACTATTGGTTTTCCCTTGAGATACACACTGGATTGGCACTCGTATCTGTTTCCAGCATGCACAGTGCATTGGATATAAGAGAAGCTGCTGTTGTACTCAGTTTCCTAAGCAGAGTTGAACTACATATGGTCTGTTTGTTTAGGATGCACAGTTCTTTTGTTCTGAGCATGGTCACTGTTCTGGCTCCACAGGAAATACAATACAGAAGATGAGTGCTCTATTCTCAAAAGCAGAGTGTGTTTCTGGTTAGGCAACCCAGTGTTGAATTCCCATTCATAAACTTAGCTGAATCACATGCAGTCTCTTATCCTATGACCAACAGTTCTTTTCAGGTAAGGAAAGTCACTATTGGGCTCCCATTTAGATACACAGCGGAAATGGCACTCATGTCTGTTCCCAGTATGTACAGGGCATTTGATGGAAGAGAAGTAATAGTTGCACTCAGTTTCTTAAACAGACTTGAACAAGATATGGACCGCTTGTAAGACACACAGATCTTTTGTTCTGAGCAAGCTCACTGTTCTCACTCTATAGGAAATACAGTAGCATAGAAGAGTGCTCTTTTCTCAAAATCAGAGTGTGTTTCTCCTTAGGCAACCCAGTGCTGAATTCACCTTCATAAACAGAGTTGAATCACATGCAGTCTCTTATCCAATGAGCAACAATTCTTTTCTGGTAAGGAAAGTCACTATTGGGCTCCCAATCAGCTCCCAATACACACTGAAAATGGCACTCGTGTCTGTTTCCAGCAAGTATAGTGCATTGGATGAAAGGAAGCTACTGTTGTACTGAGTTTCCGAAGCAGAGTTGAAATAGAGATGGCCTATGCGTGTTTGAAGCCCAGTTCTTTTGTTCTGACCAAGCTTACTGTTCTGGCTCTATAGGAAACACAGTAGACAAGAAGAGTGCTCTTTTCTCAGAAGCAAAGTGTGTTTTTGGTTAGGCAACTCAGTGTTGAATTTCCCTTCATAAATGGAGTTGAAGCACATGCAGTCTCTTACTTGTGAGCAACAGTTGTTTTCAGGCAAGGAAAGTCACTATTTTGCTCCCATTGAGATACACAGTGGAATTGGCATTTGCATCTGTTCCCAGCAAGTACAGTGCATTGTTTGGAAAAGAAGGTACCGTTTTGCTCAGTTTCCTAAGCAGAGTTGAACTAGTTAAGGCCCGTGTGTGTAAGAAGCACAGTTCTTTTGTTCTAAGGAAGCTCACTCTTCAGGCTGTATAGGAAACACAATAGAGTAGAAGAGTACTCTTTTCTAAAAAGCAGAATGTGTTTTTCGTTAGGCAAACCATTGTTGAATTCCCCTTCATAAACGGAGTTGAATCACATGCAGTCACTTGTCCTACAAGCAACAGTTCCTTTCGGGTAAAGAAAGTCACTGTAGGACTCCCATTCAGATACACAAGGGAAAAGGCATTTGTGTCTGATCCCAACAAGCACAGTGCATTGAATGGTAGAGAAGCTACTGTTCTTCACAGTTTACTAAGCAGAGTTGAACTAGATATAGCCCATGTGTGAAGGAAGCACAGTTCTTTTGTTCTGAGCAAGCTCACTATTCCGGCTGTATAAGAAACACAGTAGAGTAGAAGAGTGCTCTTTCCTCAAAAGCAGAGTGTGTTTCTCGTTAAGCAACCCAGTGTTGAATTCCCCTTCATAAGTGGAGTTGACTCACATTCAGTCTCTTATCCTATGAGAAACAGTTCTTTTTGTGTAAGGAAATTCACTATTGTTCTCCCATTGAAGTACACAGTTGAAAGGGCACTCCTGTCTGTTCTCAGCAAGTACAGTGCATTGTTTGGAAGTGAAGCTATTTTTGTGCTTAGTTTCCAAGGAGAGTTGAAATCGATGTGGCCTGTGCGTGTAGTAAGCACAGTTCTTTTGTTCTGATTAAGCTCACTGTTTTGACTGTATAAGAAACACAGTAGAGTTTAAGAGTGCTCTTTTCTCAAAAAAATGTGTTTTTCCTTAGGCAAGAAAGTGTTGAATTTCCCTTCATAATCTGAGTTGAATCACATGCAGTCTCTTATCCTATGAATAACCGTTCTTTTCAGGTAAGGAAAGACACTATTGGTCTCCCTTTCAAATACACAGTGGAAATGGCACTCTTGTCTCTTCCCAGCTAGTGCATTGGATGGAACTGAAGCTACTTCTGTGCTTAGTTTCCTAAGCAGAATTGAACTAGATATGACCTGTGTGTAGGTAGCACAGTTCCTTTGTGCTGAGCAAGCTCACTGTTTTGGCTGTATCAGAAACACTGTAAAGTAGAAGAGTGCTCTTTTCTCAAAAGCAGAGAGTGTTTCTTGTTAGGCAACCCAGTGTTGAATTTCCCTTCACAAACCAAGTTGAATCACATGCAGTCTCTTATCCTATGAGAAACAGTTCTTTGCGTGTAACGAAATTACTATTGGGCTCCCATAGGAAAACACAGTGGAAATGGCACTTGTGTCTGTCCCCAGCAAGTACAGTGCATTTGATGTAAGAGAAGCTGCAGTTGTGCTCATTTTCCTCAGCACAGTTGAACTAGATATGCTTCGTCTGTGTAGGAAGTACAGTTCTTTTGTTCTGAGTAAGCTCCCTGTTCTGGTAGTATAGGAAACACACTAGAGGAGAACAGTGCTAATTTACCAAAAGTAGAGTATGTTTCTCTTTAGGCTATCCAATGTTGAATTCCCCTTCATAAATGGAGTTAAATCACATGCAGTCTCTTATCCTATGAGCAACAGTTCTTTTTGGGTAAAGAATGTCACTATTGGGCCCCCCTTGAGATACACAGTGGAAACAGCACTAATGTCTGTTCCCAGCAAGCACAGTGCATTGGATGGAAGAGAAGCTACATCTGTGCTCATTTTCCTATGCAGAGTTGAACTAGATATGGCCCGGTTGTGTAGGAAGCACAATTCCACTGTTCTGAGCAAGCTCACTGTTTCAGCTGTACAAGAAACACAGTAGAGTAGAGGAGTGCTCTTTTCTCAAAAGCAGAGTGTGTTTCCCCTTAGCAGAAAAGTGTTGAATTCCCCTTCATAATCTGAGTTGAATCACATGCAGTCTCTTATCCTATGAGCAACCATTCTTTTCTGGTAAGGACGGTCACTATTGGTCTCCCATTGAAATACACAGAGGAAATGACACTCGTGTCTGTTCCAAGATAATACAGTGCATTGGATGGAAGAGAAGCTACTTCTGTGCTCAGTTTCTTAAGCAGAGTTGAACTAGATATGGCTCGTGTGTAGAAAGCACATTTCTTTTGTTCTTGGCAAAGTCACTGTTCTGCTTCTATAGCAAACACAGTGGATGAGAAGAGTGCTCTTTTCTCAAAAGCAGAGTGTGTTTCTGGTTAGGCAATCCAGTATTCAATTCCTCTTCATAAATGGCGTTAAATTACATGCACTCTGTTGTCGTATGAGGAACAGTTCTTTCTGGGTAAGGAAATTCACTATTGGGCTACCATTGAGATACACAGTTGAAATTGCTTTCGCATCTGTTCCCAGCAAGTGTAGTGCAATGGATGAAAAAGAAGCTACTGTTTTGCACTATTTCCTAAGCAGAGTTGAACTAGATATGGCCCGTGTGTATAGGAAGCACATTTCTTTTTTCCCCAGAAAGCTCACTCTTGTGCCTCCTTAGGAAACGAAGTAGAGAAGAGAGTGCTATTTTCTCAAAAACAGAGTGTGTTTTCCATTAGGCAACACAGTGTTGAATTCCCCTTCATAAACTGAGTTGAATCACATGGAGGCTTTTATCCTACAAGCACTAGTTCTTTTCAGGTAAGGAAAGTCACTATTGGGCTCGCATTGAGATACACAATGGAAATGGCACTCTTGTCTCTTCCTAGCTAGTGTATTGGATGGAAGAGATGCTACTTCAGAGCTCAGTTTCCTAAGCAGAGTTGAACTAGATATGACCCATGTGTAGGAAGCACAGTTATTTTTTTCTGAGCAAGCACACTGTTTCGGCTGTATCAGAAACACAGTAGAGTAGAAGAGTGTTCTCTCAAAAGCAGATTATGTTTCTCATTAGGCAACCCAGTATTGATTTCCCCTTCACAAATGAAGTTGAATCCCATGCAGTCTCTGATCCAATGAGCAACAGTTCTTTTAGGGTAATGAAAGTCACTATTGGGCTCCCGTTGAGATACACTTTGGAAATGGCACTCACGTCTGTCACCAGCAAGTACAGTGCATTCGATGTAAGAGAAGCTACAGTTGTGCTCAGTTTACTAAGCAGAGTTGAACTAGATATGGCCCGTGTGTAGAAAGCACAGTTCTCTTGTTCTGAGCAAACTCACTCTTCTGCCTCAATAGGAAACATGGTGGATGAGAAGAGTGCTCTTTTCTCAAAAGCAGAGTGTGTTTCTGGTTAGGCAATCCAGTGTTGAATTCCTCTTCATAAACAGAGTTAAATCACATGCAGTTTCTTATCGTATGTGCAAGAGTTCTTTTTGGGTAAGGAAAGTTACTGTTGGGCTCCCATTGAGATACTCAATAGAAATGGTTTTCGTGTCTGTTCCCAGCAAGTAAAGTGCAATGGATGGAAAAGAAGCTACTTTTAGCTAAGTTTCCTAAGCAGAGTAGAGCTAAATATGGCCTGTGTGTGTAGGAAGCACAGTTCTTTTGTTTTGAGCAAGCTCACTGTTCTGGCTGTATAAGAAACAAAGTATAGGAGAACAGTGCTATTTTCTCAAAAGCCTAGTATGTTTCTCATTAGGCAACCCAGTGTTGAATTCCCCTTCATAAATGGAGTTGAATCACATGCAGTCTCTTATGCTACGCACAGCAGTTCTTTTTGGGTAAGGCAAGTCACTCTAGGGCTCCCCTTGGGATACACAGTGGAAATGGCACTCACATCTGTTCCCAGCATTACAGTGCATTGGATGGATGAGAAGCTATTTCTGTGCTTGTTTTCCTAAGCAGAGTTGAACTATATATGGCTTGCGTTTGCAAGAATCACAGTTCTTATTTCTGAGCAAGCTCACTGTTTTGGTGTATAAGGAACACAGTAGACAAGAAGAGTGCCGTTTTCTCAAAAGCAGAATGTGTTTCTCTTTAGGCAACTGAGTGTTTAATTCCCCTTTATTAACAGAGTTGAATCACAGGCAGTCCTATGAGCAACATTTCTTTTTAGGTATGGAAAGTCACTATTGGGCTTCCAATCAGATACACACAGGAGATGTCACCCGTGTCTGTTCCCAGCAATTAAAGTGCATTGGATGGAAGAGAAGCTACTGTTTTGCTCAATTTCCTAAGCAGAGTTGAACCAGAGATGGACCATAGGTATAGGAAGCACAGTTCCTTTGGTCTGAGCAAGATCACTGTTCTGGCTGTATAGGAAACATGGTAGAGTAGAAGAGTCCTCTTTTCTCAAATGCAGAGTGTGTTTCTCATTAGTCAACCCAGCCTTGAATTCCAGTTCATAAGTACAGTTGCACCACATGCAGTCTCTTTTCCTCCGAGCATCAGTTCTTTTCGTATAAAGACTATCACGATTGGGCTCCCATTGAGATACACAGAGGATATGGTACTCGATTCTGTTGCCAGCAAGTACAGTGTATTGGATGGAAGAGAAGATACTGCTTTGCTTAGTTTCTTAAGCAGAGGTGAACAGGAGATGGCCCGTTTGTGTAGAATGCTCAGTTCTTTTGTTCTAACAAGCTCACTGTACTGGCTGAATAGGAAACATAGTTGAGTAGAAGAGTGCTCTTTTCTGAAAAGCAGTGTGTGTTTCTTGTTAGGCAACCCTGTGTTGAATTCCCCATCATAAATGGAGTTGAATCACATGCAGTCTTATCCTATGAGCAACAGATCTTTTCGGGTAAGGAAAGTCACTATTGGACTCCCATTGAAACACAGTGGAAATGGCACTCGAATCTGTTCCTAGCCAGTACAGTGCATTGGATGGAAGAGAAGCTCCTGTTGTGCTCAGTTTCCTAAGCAGAGTTGAACAAGTTATGGCCTGTGTGTGTAGGAATAACAGTTCTTAGTAATGTCATTGTTCTGCCTCTACAGGTAACACAGTAGAGTAGAAAAATGCTCTTTTCTCAAAGGCAGAGTTTGTTTTTGTTAGGTAACCCACTGTTGAATTCAGCTTCATACATGGAGTTAAATCACATGCAGTCACTTATCCAATGAGCAACAGCTCCTTTTGTGTAAGGAAAGTCTCTATTGGGCTCCCATTGAGATACATAGTGGAAATGGCACTTGAGTCTGATCCCAGCAAGAACAGTGCATTGTATGGAAAAGAAGCTACTCTTGTGCTCACTTTCCTAAGAAGAGTTGAATTAGAGATGGCCTGTGTGTGTAGAAGCACAGTTATTTTGGTCTGAGCAAGCTCACTGTTCTGGCTGTAAAGGAAACACAGTAGAGTAGAAGAGTACTCTTTCTCAAAAGCAGAGTGTGTTTCTCATTAGGCAACCCAGTGTTGAATTCCCCTTCATAAACAGAGTTGAATCACATACAGTCTCTTATCCCATGAGCAACAGTTCTTTTAGGGTAAGGAAAGTCATTATTGGGTTCCCATAGAGATACACATGGAAATGGCACTCATGTCTGTTCCCAGCAAGTAAAGTGCATTGGATGGAAGAGAAGCTATTGTTGTGCTTAGTTTCTTATGCAGAGTTGAACTAGATATAGCCCTTATGTGTAGGAAGCAGTTCTTTTGTTCTGAGCAAGCTCACTGTTCTCGTGTGTATAGGAAACACAGTAGTGTAGAAGACTACTCTTTTCCCGAAAGCAGAGTGTGTTTCTCATTAGGCAACCCAGTGTAGAGTTCCCCTTCATAAATGGAGTTGAATCACATGCAGTCTCTTATCCTACCAGCAACAGTTCTTTTTGGGTAAGGAAAGTCACTCTTGGGCTCCCATGAGATACACAGAGGAAAGGGAACTCGCGTCAGGTCCCAGCAAGCACAGTGCATTGAATGTAAGAGAAGCTAATGTTTAGCTCAGTTTCCTAAGCAGACTTGAACTTGATATGGCCTGTGTGTAGGAAGCACAGTTCTTTTGTTCAGAGCAAGCTCACTGTTCTGGCTTTAGAGGTAACACATGAGAGTAGAAGAGTACTCTTTTCTGCTAAGCAGGGTGTGTTTCTTATTAGGCAACACAGTGTTGAATTCCCCTTCATACACAGAGTTAAATCACATGCATTCTCTTATCTTAAGAGAAACAGTTTTTTTTTTTTTTCGTGTAAGGAAAGTCAATATTCGGCTCCCATTGTGATTCACACTGGAAATAGCACTCGCGTGTGTCCCCAGCTAGGACAGTGCATTGGATGAATGAGAAGCTACGCTTTGCTCAGTTTCCTAAGCAGAGTTTAACTAGATATGGCCCATGTGTGCAGGAAACACAGTTCTTTTGTTCTGAGTATGCTCATTGTTGTGGCTCTTTGGGAAACACAGTAGAGTAGAAGAGTACTTTTTGTCAAAAGCAGAGTGTGTTTCTCATTAGGCTACCCAGTGTTGAATTCCCCTTCATAAATGGAGTTGAATCACATGCAGTCTCTTATCCTATGAGTAACAATTCTTTTCTGGTAAGGAAATTCACTATTGGGCTCCTATTGAGCCACACAGTGGAAATGGCACTTGCATCTGTTCCCAGCAAGCACAGTGCATTGGATGGAAAAGAAGCTACTGTTGCACTCAGTTTCCTAAGCAGAGTTGAACTAGATATGGCCGTGTGTACAAAGCACAGTTCTTTTAGTCTGAACAAGCCCACTCTTCTGGCTGTATAGATAACACAATAGAGTAGAAGAGTGCTCTTTTCTCAAATCAGGATGTGTTTCATATTAAGCAACCCAGTGTTCAATTCCTCTTTATAATTGGAGTTTAATCACATGCATTCTCTTATCCTACAAGCAACAGTTCTTTTTGGGTAAGAAAATTCACTATTGGGCTCCCACTGAGAAAGACAGTGAAAATGGCACTCTCGTCTGTTCCAAGAAAGTATAGTTCATTGGATTAAAGAGAAGCTATTGCTGTGCTCAGTTTCCTAAGCAGAGTTGAAATAGATATTGCCTGTGTGTTTAGTAAGCACAGATCTTTTGTTCTGAGTACGCTCACTTTTCTGCCTCTACAGTTATCACAGTAGAGTGGAAGAGTGCTCTTTTCTCAAAACCAGAATTTGTTTCTCATTAGTCAACTCAGTGTTGAATTCCCCTTCATAAACGGAGTTGGATCACATGGAGTCTCTTATCCTATGAGCAACTGCTCTTTTTCGTAAGTAAAGTTTCTATTGGGCTCCTACTGAGATACATGTTGGAAATGGCACTCGCATCTGTTCCCAGCACATACAGTGCATTGGATGGGAGAAACTACTGTTGTGCTCAGTTTCCTAACCAGAGTTGAACTAGGTATGGCCCCTGTCTGGAGGAAGCACAGTTGTTTTGTCGTGAGCAATCTCACTCGTCTGGCTGTATAGGAAACACAGTAGTATAGAACTGTGCTCTTTTCTCAAAAGCAGAGTTTGTTTCTTGTTAGCTAACCAAGTGTTGAATTCCCCTTCATATATGGAGTTGAATCACATGCAGTCTCTTATGCTATGAGCAACAGCTCCTTTTGGGTTAGAAAAGTTATGATTGGCTTCCCATTTGATACACAGTGGAAGTGGCACTCATGTCTGTTCCCAGTAAGTACAGTGCATTGGATGGATGAGAAGCTACTGTTGTGCTCAGTTACCTAAGCAGAGTTGAACTAGATATGGCCTCTCTGTGTAAGAAGCATAGTTCTTTTGTTCTGAGCAAGCTCACTGTTCTGGCTGTATAGGAAACACAGTTGAGTAGAAGAGTGCACTTTTCTCAAAAGCAGAATGTTTTTCTCATTAGGCAACCTGTCAGGGACAAGGACAGAATATCTAGTTAGTGGAAAAATACAGACCCCCATAAGACAGAGAACTAGATCATCTTACAGTCTGGTTACTTAACCACAGGACATTGAGTCAGAGCCCTTGACTCTTTCACCCTGTAAACATCCTATACTAATATCCTTTTAGCTTTCCCCATCCTATGCACATAACAGCTTCTTGCTCCCCCTATGCTGCAGGAAATATATAAACCTTCTTGGAGAAAAATAAAGTTGCACCTTGATCAGAATATTATCTTGGTGTATTTCTTTTGTATCTCCTGTCCCTATCATTCCTCTTTAGGGTGGCTGAGAACCACTTGAAGCCCTCCTGGCCACGACAACTGGTGCCTAATGTGGGTGAAACCACCCCTTGTGGTTTCGGAACATCATCTCCCAGAGGAAAGACCAAGGCCTTGGTAAAGTTGTTGGATCCCCGTGAAATCGCCTGGTTCAGGATGCGATCCCGGAGGAGAGCAGAGACGACGGAGGTAAGAAAGTGATGAGTCATGGGACAGGCAACTTTGTCACAAGATTTATTCCTTTCTGGCCTAAAAGAGGTCATCAAGATACGAGGAACTAGGGTAAAGAAAAAAGATCTTAAAGCCTTTTTTGATTATATTATAGACACATGTTCTTTGTTCCCCCAAGGAGGAACCATAGATGAAAAACTTTGGGCATGCCTCAGGGACTGTTTAGATGATTGCTACAGGACTTTTGGACTAGAGAACGTTCCCATCACCACATTTTCTTACTGGAAGCTTATTAATGACATTCTTAGGGTCTATAAACATTCCCCAACATACAAGAGCTTATTAATATAGGAGAAAACATCTTAAAAGAAGCCTTTCACTCCCCCTCTACCTGCCCTAAGACACCCTGAGCACTTTCTTGTCTGCCTTCGATCTGTCCCTTGGATCACGACCTGCACTCTATGGAAGAGGTGATGCTCATGACTTTTAAACCTAGCAATCCCCAGGAGTTCGTTCCTGCCCATCTTTATCCCTCTGTTAATAATTTTACCTCTAACTCCCCTCTAGATCCCACCAAGGAGGCTTCCCTATAGAAAGGGGTGGCCCATTAACATAATCCAGACTGGCCCCCCTGCAAAAATCTCCCCTTAAAACAGGAGTCTTTGGGCCCTTTTATACCACCTCAAAAATCTCCAGCGGTTCCCCCTTCCGCAATGCCTCCTCCCTATGTTTCTCCATCTTTCCACTTTTGCGGGCCCGTTCTTGATGAGTTGGCTCCCCCTGTCCCAGATCTTGGTTCACTGCAACAGGCCGTCCAGGCTCACAGGGAACATATTGAGCTTTTTAGGGAATTGAAAACTCTTGACAAAGAACTTAACGATCTTGCCCTTGAAGTGGTGGCTCCCGGCGCACTAAAATCATCTCAAAAATCTATTAAATCAAAAATTAAGCCTCAGCCTGTCCTGGCAGTTCCTGTTACCCAGAGCCAGACCTCTGGGGACTCATCCGAGGTGGCCTCCCAGATTGACCCCTCAGACGGTTTGGAAGACCAAATTAAGGAGGGGGAAGAAGAGGAGGAAGAGCCGTCATCAGAGGACCCCCCCCCCACCAGAATAGACTTATCACAAACTAAATTTCCACCTTATTGAAAAGCTGAAATCCACCTGTGCTCAGTATGGTCCTATGGCTCCTTTTACATTAGCCTTGGTGGAAAACCAGAGCGAATATTGGTTGACCCCTAGTGACTGGTATTTCCTTGCCAGTGTGGCCTTTTTTGGGGGTGACTTTGTCCTCTGAAAAGCAGAATTTACAGAAAATTGTCGAGAAGTTGCTCAAAAAAATATTGAACAGCCATCTTCAAAAACTTGGGTGCTAAAGAAACTCTTCGGCAACCCCCCTTACGATACAAATGCAGCACAGGCAAAATTTCCTCCTGGCATCCTGGCCCAGATTCAAAATGCCTGGAAATGCCTGCCCCAAAAGTGTTCAGCTACCACTTCATTGGCAAAGATTCGTCAGGGCCTTGATGAGCCTTTTATCGATTTTTGTCTCTCCCTTAAATGATGCAGCTAAGAGACTGTTTGGGCTGGGTGAACACAAAAACACCTTTGTTAAACACTTGGCCTTTGAAAATGCAAACCCTGTCTGCCAGGAAGTCCTCTGCCCTCATAAAAACAGAGCGGGCCTGTCTGAATATGTCAGACTCTGTTTGGGTGTTGGCCCCACCCATGCCATGGGATCAGCTATAGGTGCTGCCCTGAGGGCTTCACAACAGCCTGGAGCCCACACCTAATATTTCTGTAAACAACCCGGACATTTTTCTAGGGAATGCCCCCAGAAAGGTAACAGCTTCACACCCTTAGCCCTGCCAGCTCAGGAGGCCGCCTCTATGAGGCCCCAGACTTCCACTCTCTGAGTCTGCTGCAACAAAGGCCTTCATTGGGCTACAGAATGCAGGTCAAAAACCAATTATCTCAGTCAGCCCCTTCCTCTGCAGGTGCTGGGAAACTTCCAAAGGGGCCAGCCCCTGGCCCCAATGCCTCCAAGAGTGCACGCACCCTGGGGCCTTGAGGTCTGCTCACACCCTGTCTCCCCAGCCTCAACAAATTCTCCTGCCCCAGTTCCCTTCTCCTCCCTCCGAAGAGCAACTCCAGGCAGTGCCAGATTGGACTTGTGTGCCCCCACCGAAACAGTATTAAACTCCCTTGAAGGGGCTCAGTTTATTCCTACAGGGGTGACAAGACACTTACCTTCTAATGTTTGCAGGCTTGTCCTTGGCCGTGCTTCTGTGGCCCTCTGAGGGGTCCAGGTCTACCCTGGCATAATAGATAGTGATTTCACAGTTGAAATTAAGATTCTGGCCACTGCTGTAAATGGCATGGCCAGGATTCCTCAAGGTACGTGCCTGGCACAGCTAGTTCCTCTACCCTCGTCTGTCTGTGATAATCCCTCAATTACAAACACCCCTTGGGGTCAACTGGATTGGGCTCCTCAGATGCCTACTGAGTCCAGCCTGTTACTCAGGATTGCCCTACTCTTACCCTTACTATAGAGAGAAAGAACTTCCAGAGTATCTTGGATACGGGGGCAGATACCACAGTCACTTCCCAGTCTCACTGGCCATCCGCTTGGCCACTGGTTTCATCCCTCACCGATTTAAAAGGAATTGGTCAGTCTAATAATCCTTTAATTAGTTCAAGAATACTTTCCTGGAAGGACGAGGAAGGAAACCAGGGGACTGTCACTCCTTTTGTGGTTCTAGGCCTGCCTGTTAATCTTTGGGGAAGGGACATACTTTCACAAGATTACTATATAAGTAATCTTATATAGCCCAAACTCTACAGTCACAAAACAAATGCTATGGATGAATTGTATCCCTGGCACAGGCTTGGGCAAGGTAGCTCAGAGGAGAGCCCAACCAATTCAGCCCATTCCAAAGAGGATAGACATGGGCTGAGATATTCGGGTTTTAATAGTGGCCACTGACCTTCCTGTACCCCATGCAGACAAAATTACCTGGATGACCCAGACCCCTGTCTGGGTGGATCAGTGGCCTCTTACTCAAGAAAAGCTGCAGGCTGCCACTATGCTTGTACAGGAGTAGCTTTTGGCTGGCCACATTGAGCCCTCCAACTCCCCTTTGAATACATGTATATTTGTTATAAAAAAGAAATCAGGAAAATGGAGAGTCCTTCAAGACTTAAGGGCAGTATCTAAGGTAATGGGGCCTATGGGGGCACTTCAGCCTGGATTGCCTTCGCCTGTGGTCATTCCTGCTAAATTTTACAAGATGGTCATTGACCTTATAGATTGTTTCTTTACATGCCTTGCAACCCGAGAACAGAGCCTATTTTGCGTTCAGTCATCCCCGTCTCAATTTTCAGGGACCCATGCTTCGCTACCAATGGAAGGTATTACCCCAGGACATGGCCAACAGCCCTACTCTCTGCCAGAAATTCATGGCTCAGGCTGTGGACCCTGTCAGACTTAATTGGCCCCATATATATATATGTTACATTACATGGATGACCTTCTCCTTGCTGCACCTGACCCCATCTCCCTTGAGCGATGTTTTTCAGAACTCAGTAGAGCCCTTAATGGATTGGGATTACAGATTGATCCAGATAAGTTCCAAACCCAGGACCCTTTCAATTACCTGGGGCAGGAATTCCATTCAAACCAGGTCCTCATTTCTCATGTCCAGTTATGCACTGACCATCTCCATACCCTAAATGATTTCCAACAATTGCTCGGCCATATCCAATGGCTTAGGCCTTATCTTAAACTTCCTATGGATTCTCTCTTTCCCCTCTATGAGAACCTCCAGGGTGACCCTGATGCCACATCACTCCGTGTGCTTTCCCCTGCAGCCAACGAGGCTTTGGTTCAGATAGCCATTGCCGTTAACCAACAGTCTTGTTTTCAGATTTCCTATACCATACCTCTATATTTTATAGTTTTGCCCACACCCCACAGGAGTCTTTTGGCAACATGCTCAAGAACCAAAACTTAAAGGCAAGATACTCCTCTGGGTTCACATACCTGCTGTCCTTTGGAGAGTCATTTCCATCTACCCCGAACAGGTGGCCTCACTCATTATGAAAGGACAACAGACCTCTCGCCAATATTTTGGTAAGGACCCTGATACCATACTCACACCTTATTCCAGGGATCAAACCCAGTTTTTGTTCCAAACCTTAGATAAGTGGGGGGTTGCCTTGGCAGGGTTTATTGGGACCTTGGATAATCACCTCCCAGATGACCCCTTGCTCCATTTTGCCTGACTACATTCCTTCATCTCTCCAAAAATTACAAAAACTGGTCCCATTTCTCATGCACTTACAATCTTTACGTTTAGTTCCACTAATGGTGTTGCAGCCTTTGTGGCCCAAGGCCGCCCTACCTCCTTCCTAACACCTTTCAGTTCAGCACAGTTGGTTGAACTTTCAGCAATTTTAAAGGACTTTCAGACCTATTCTGTTCAACCTATTAATATCTATACAGATAGTGCCTATATTGCCTTTTCCGTCCCCTTGTTAGAAACCTCTCCAGCCATAAGGCCTACCTCCAACTCCATCCCACTTTTCTCCCAGATTCAACAGCTTGTCCTGACTTGCCAACACCCATTTTTTATAGGCCATATTAGAGCCCATAGTGATCTTCCTGGACCGTTAACCGATGGCAATGCACAGGCCGATGCCGCTACCAGGCTAACTTACCCTGTCATGGTTGGCTCAGTCCTACAGGCCCAAACTGCCCATAAGATCCACCATTTAAATTCTCAGACCCTCCATCTTCTTTTTCCTTGGGCCTAAACAACAGGCCAGAGGAATTGTCAAACAATGTCCCTTTTGTGTTGTTTCTCACCCTGTCCCACACTAGGGAGTCAACCCTCGAGGCCTCCTTCCCAACCAAATCTGGCAGACAGATGTTACTCATTGCCCCGAATTCGGCAGACAAAAATTTATCCATGTCTCTGTAGATACTTTTAGTGGCTTTATCTTTGCCTCTCCCCATGCTGGGGAAGCCACAAAGGATGTTCTTTCTCACCCAATTCTTGCCTTTTCTGCCTTGGGAAAACCAGCTAAGATAAAGACAGACAATGGCCCTGCTTATACCAGCACAGACTTCAAAAAATTTTGTGATACTCTACAAATTATTCATACCACAGGGATACCTTACAATCCCCAGGGACAGGGCATAATAGAATGAGCCCACTAGACCCTAAAGACCTGGTTGGCTCACCTCAAGTCTTCTAACCATCATTTTATCCCCCAGAGATCAATTGAGCCATGCTCTGTTTGTTCTCAACTTCCTCACCTTAGATACTGCAGGGCACTCTGCCGCTGACAGGCACTGGCACCCTTCTTCAGATGCCACCAGGCCACTAGCCATGTGGCAAGATCCCCTCATGGGGCGTTGGGAGGGCCCTGACCCGGTCCTTATATGGGGATGAGGTTCGGCCTGCGTTCTTGACCAGATACACTCTGCTCCCAGTTGGTTACCAGAACGCCTGGTTAGAGCTGTAAATATACGTAATCTTCCCAGGAAAGATAGCCCCTCTCCTGAGGAAACTTCTTCTGTTTCAAATGCTGTCCCTCCGGCAAGCCCTCCAGGCTGTTGTCTTCACCCACAGCAACTCCCACCAGCCTTTTAGCTCTGTTATCACTCTGCTCAGAGTTCCTGTGGGGGGACAGTGGGAACTTTACAGGAAACTGTATTTGAGACCTTTCACACAGCACACAAGTCCCATAGTCAATCGTGTTCTGGGCTGAGCAGGGACACTGCTTGTCACAAATCTGGTCTGACAGCAGGGGTCATGTTTCCAAGGGTAGTGCTGAATTTTCATCCAAAGTGTCAGAAAGGCTTGTCAGACTTTCTGGCCTTGGTGTCACAGGCAGTCATAGCCGTGTTGGGCCAACTTGACACAGCCTGTGGCTGGCAGGTAGCACAGCAAACAGGGTAGCACCAGACAGAGAGAGGGCACCCATGAAGGACCAGTGGGTATAGCAGTTGGAGTGGGAGTAGAAGCAGGGATGGTCAGCCCAGGAGCCCTCATCATCCTCATTGGTGCAGTTGTAGAAGATGCCTTGTACTAGGCACATGCATGTGCCATAGACCCAAATCTTCCTTGCTCAGTTGATTCTAATCTTCTGCTTATAATGATACTCTTTAAAAAATTCTGTAACACTGATGGCAGAGGAAGCCCACCGATCCCATCATATGTAGTGCACCTGCAGATCACTGGGTCGGGTCGCTGTGTTGCTACTCAGGGCATTTAGGTCTCTTCCACCTAGACTAACCTATTATTCCTCAGATCAATTCCTAGATCTCTAGGAAGAGAAGCCACACTGAGACAATAACCTTGATGGGAGCCTGTTACTGCCATCAGCTTAGCAGTCCTTTTGGGGGTTGGAGCAGCGGGAACAGGCACAGGAATTGCCTCTCTGGTCCTGTCCAACCAACATTACTCTGAACTTCGACTGTCCATAGACGAGGATATTGCCCAATTTGAACAGGGAATTTCTGCCCTCGAGTCATCCCTTTCCTCCCTAGCTAAGGTAGTTTTACAGAACAGGAGAGGCCAGGGTGGTCTTTGTACTGCGCTCAAAAAGGAATGTTGCTTCTTTACAGACCACACTGGGGTAGTCAGGGACAGTATTGTAAAGGTTAGAAAAGGACTAGAAAAAGAGAAAAAGAAAAGGAGAACAAGAGCTTGGGTGGTTCTAGAATTGGTTTTCCGCCTCCTCTTGGCTAACGACCCTTCTTTCCTCCCTCCTAGGACCTGTTGTAGGCCTGCTCCTGGTCCTTGCCTTTGGGACATGGGCACTTTCCTGGCTCACTCGGTTTATCCGAAGCCAAATAACAGACCTGCGAGCCAGGCAGACCAGGTTCATTACCACTGTCTTGATATGCAGGACTCCAGGGATGAAATTTCCCCTGACAAGAGATGCCGCACACAGACCCTTTCACACGGGGGAGGCTGTACCTATGTGTGGGAAAAAGGCTCGCTCAAGGCATGATTGGAGTGCAGCTAGGACTGCACAGGCTGGGGACCACGGTATCCCAAAATCCCGAGAGCCTGGATTATATGCCCAGTTGCATAGCAGTTGTGCAGTAGGAGCCTTGAGCTTACCCATTTCTGCTCCCTCAAAAAACTGCATGGTCCATTGATTCTCGCACTATGGGGATGCCAGTGGTACTTGAGTCTGGAGAGACATTCCCACTTGGACCTTTTTCACAACATTAGAGGGATAGGGCCTCTGTTATCCTCCATGCAAAACCTCTTTCAGAGCCCTCCTTTTAGACCATTTGAACCTAGTTTATGTTGGCCCTTAGATTTATTACTAAGAAGGGGGAGATATCAGGGACAAGGACAGAATCTCTAGTTAGTAGAAAAATACAGACCTGCAATAAGACAAGGAACTAGATCATCTTATTGTCAGGTTGCATAGCAACAGCACATTGAGTCAGAGCCCTTGACCTTTTCACTCTGTAAACATCATATACAAACATCCTGTTAGCTTGCCCTAGCCTATGCAGATAACAGCTTCTTGCTCCTTCCACCCTGCAGGAAGTATATAAACCTTCCTGGAGAAAAATAAAGTTGCACCTTGATAAGAATATTGTCTTGGTGTATTTCTTTTGTATCTCTTCTCCCTATCATTCCTTTCTTAGTGTGGTCGAGAACCTGTTGAAGGCCTGCTGGCTGGGGAAGCAACCCAATGTTAAATTCCCCTTCAAAAACGGAGTTGAATCACATGCAGTCTCTTATCCTATGAGCAACAGTTCTTTTCAGGTAAAGAAAATCACTATTGGGTTCCAATTGAGATACACACTGGAAATGGCACACACGTCTGTTACCTGCAAGTACAGTGCATTGGATGGAAGAGAAGCTACTATTCTTGTCAGTTTCCTAAGCAGAGTTGAACTAGATATGGACCCTGTCTGGAGGAAGCACAGTTCTGTTCTGAGCAAACTCACTGTTCTGGCTGTACATGAAACACTGTAGAGTATAAGTGTGCTATTTACACAAAAACAGAGTGTGTGTCTTGTTAGACAACCCAGTGTTGAAATTCCCTTTATAAATGGAGTTGAATCACATGCAGTCTCTTATCTTAGGAGAAACAGATCTTTTTGGGTAAAGAAAGTCACTATTGGGCTCCCTTTGAGATACACAGTGGAAATGGCACTCGCATCTGTTCCCAGCAAGTACAGTGCATTGGATGGAAGAGAAGCTACTGTTCTGCTCAGTTTCCTAAGCAGAGTTGCACTAGATATGGCCCCTGTGTGTAGGAAGCACAGTTCTTTTGGTCTGAGCAAACTCACTGTTCTGGCTGTATAGGAAACACAGCAGAGTAGAAAAGTGCTCTTTTCTCAAAAGCCGAATATGCTTCTTGTTAGGCAACCCAGTGTTGAATTCCCATTCATAAATTGAAATGATACACACTTGAAATGGCACTCAGATCTGTTCCCAGCAAGTACAGTGCATTGGATCAAAGAGAAGCTACTGTTTTTGTCAGTTTCCTAAGCAGAGTTGAGCTAGATATGGCCAGTGTGTGAAGGAAACACAGTTCTCTTGGTCTGAGCAAGCTCACTGTTCTTGTTGTATAGGAACACAGTAGAGTAGAAGAGTGCTCTTTTCTCAAAAGCAGAGTGTGTTTCTAGTTTGTCAATGCAGTGTTGAGTTTTCCTTCATAAGCGGAGTTGAATCACATGCAGTCTCTTATCCTATGAGCAACAGCTCTCTTTGGGTAAGGAAAGTCACAATTGGGTTCCCATTGAGATACAGTGGAAATGGCACTCGCGTCTGTTCCCAGCAAATACAGTGCAGTGGATGGAAGATAATCTATTGTTGTGCTCAGCTTCCTAAGCAGAGTTGAACTAGATATGGGCCGTGTGTGTAGGAAGCACAGTTCTTTTTTCTGAGCAAGCTCATTGTTCTGGCTGTATAGGAAACCCAGTAGAGTAGAAGGGTAGGATAACTTATCCCCAATGGGCTTGAGAGCCAGTCGGCCCAAACAAGTTAAAAAGATACTTTCTGCGAGCCAGACTGGATCTGTTTAGGAATCTTAGTAACAGCAGCTGAAACATGATCTGGAGATGACCTTGGCCAATGAGAGGCAGCCATGTCATACCAGCTGATGCATATTCATCAGACCTCCTTCCGTGGTGGTGTGGAAGGTGTATAAGGCTTGCCTCTTCCTGAATAAACTGAGCTTGTTGTTTTGACATTCTCCTGGAGTCTGTGTGGTTTGTCTCTGAGCCTACTTGGCCCCCACCCCCAAAGGGAACATTAGCAAGGATCCTGATACATCTGGTGCTGAAACCAGGGAAATTTGGTACTTGAACAGGGTCTATTTGTCTCCCTTCACTCATGTGAGGCACTGGTTGAGAAGCCCTCTTGAGTGGTATATTTCAGTGACTAGGCCCCTCTACATTGTATAAATTCAGTCCCTTCAGTAAGTAAATGGTGGAACCCCCACATTCTTCTTTCTGTTTGTCTTGTTTGTGAGTCTGTCTGTACGGTAGGGTGACATACACTTTTGTTCAGGCTTGCCTGGTGTTTCAATATAAGGGCTGGTCTCTCAGGAAACAACAGCCACAGTCTGACTATTTTTAGTTATATATGTATATGTATGTGTGTGTTTGTGGGTTGTGATGCCTGGAGAGATGGATCAATAGTTGTTAGTGCTTGCTTCATTGATCTTTTCAGAGAACATGTGGGAACCTGATCTTTGGATGAGAGCTATGTTCCTGGCCAGAAAAAGGAAAGTGGCCTCAGGAGTAACTCTCCAATTGTTTGTTATGCTCATTTTGTTGACTATAACCAAAGGCCTAAAGTCTTCCTCTACTGAGGAGGTCATTAATGCCCACATCAAGCACTGCTAGAAACAATATAACACTATCTATTGCCTTCATTCCATCCATGACTGCTATTTCCTCTGCCTCTGCTGGCAAGGAGAGGCAGGAGAATAGGCATAAAGTGAAGGAAAGGGATGGAAAGAGAGAGGAAATGATTGCAGCAGCATCTAAGCCTATACCAGCAGCCCTGCTCTCTGCTTACCCCATGCCTCGAGTGGCTACCCCCTCAATGCAGTATCCACAGAGTGATTTGCCTGGATGTCTGTCTGCCGAGCCAGCTGCTCTGCATACCTCCCAGCCTGTTCTACTTATGGTGTCGCACATGCCCACCATGGCATTTCCAGTTAATGTGGGCCAAAATGTGGCCAACCAGCCATGGATACCTACCCCTCTTGCAGACCTGTCTTTGGTTTGTAAGGCTGCTAATGAATCAGGTCCTGACTCACCATATTTTGAGCAAGTCCTACGGCAATGGGCAATGCATTTACAGACTTATTATGACTGGCACAATTTGATGAAGGCTGTGTCAGAGCCTATGGTCTTCCTTAATTGGCAAACTGCCTATGATGACCAGGCTGAGGCACAGGCTCATTTTAATATACAGTACAAATTCGCTGTTTCTCTCAAGATGCTTATGGGCCTAGGACCATATGTTAGCCCTGTCATACAAGCACAAATTGGACAACACACTTATTTACTTGTGTTAAGAGACACCATTGCTCTTGGTGCATTGAAGGCATCCCATCACCCTTCAGTGACAACACTCTGTTCCCCTATTAACCCGGGGGTGAGGATATACTTACATTTTCACCCAGAATACCACCACACCGATATGGATACCCTCCAGAGATGTGCTTCCAGCAACAGACCAAGAGACTTTGGACAAAGAAGAAGCTTCAGAAGGGTAATGTACTGTGGTATTAGTACAGGTCATGTCATCACTGGCAAGCGAACCTAGATATTAAGCATTTGCCTCACCCCCTACAAGGTCGATTATACACCACCAAAAAGAGTTCAATTGGCGTGATAAAAATGATTTGGGTCCCATCTATGTCCTTGATATTGAAAATTTTGACTAGCCCTTCTCTTGTTCAGATATCTTCTGCAACAGGTTCACCAACAGAAGGCGGCCACAAAGGTGACCCTACAGGTTTTATTGGGACTCAGATACCTAGATAAAAGTTCTCCTAGAGAGATAATGCACATATGGCTCACTGGGATACAGAAGACTACTGCCTAAAGCACGTCACCCAGACAGCTATCCAGGATTGATGCTCTTCCAGGACTGGTAGTCAATGATGGATACTAGCTTGTTTGGCAAGCCAATCTAAGACAGGCACAGTCCATTATGCTGAGCTCTCCTGAGGTGGGGTCAACAAAGTTAGGGCAATGCAACCTAGCTCCCACTGAGAATGTCCTATGAAATAAGAAAAAGAGGTGGATATATGGGATGACTCATCCCTAATGGGCTTGAGAGCCAGAAGGCCCAAACAAGAAAAAAGGTACTTTCTGAGAGCCAGCCTGGGTCTGCCTAAGGGTCTTAAAAACAGCAGCAGAAACATGATCTGGAGATGACCTGGACCAATGAGAAGCAGCCATGTCACACCAGCTGATGCATATTCATCAGACCTCCCCCCAGGGTGAAGTGGAGGGTATATAAGGCTTGCCTCTTCCTGAATAAACTGAGCTTGTTGTTTTGACAATCTCCCAGAGTCTGTGTGGTTTGACTCTGAGCCTACTTGGCTCCCACCCCAAAGGGAGCAACAGCAAGGATACTGCTACATAGAAGAGTGCTCTTTTCTCAAAAAACGGAGTGTGTTTCTCCTTAGGCAACCCAGTGTTGAATTCCCCTTCATAAACGGAGTGGATTCACATGCAGTCTCTGATCCTACGAGCAACAGTTCTTTTCAGGTAAGGAACATCACTATTGGGCTCCCACTTAAATATACAGTGGAAATGGCACTCGCATATGTTCCCAGCAAGTACAGTGCATTGGATGGAAGAGAAGCTACTTTTCAGCTCATTTATAAGCAGAGTTGAACTACATATGGCCCGTGTGTATGGAAGCAGATTTCTTATGTTCTTAACAATCTCACTGCTCTGCATCTACAGGAAACACAGTAGAGAAGAAGAGTGCTATATCCTCAAAAACAGAGTGTGTTTCTCATTAGGCAACCCAGTGTTGAATTGTCCTTCAAAAATGGAGTTGAATCAAATGAAGTCTCTTATCCTATGAGCAACAGCTCTTTTTGGGTAAGGAAAGTCACTATTGGGCTCCCATTGAGATACACAGTAAAATGGCACTTGCCTCTGTTCCCAGCAACTACAGTGCTATGGATGGACGAGAAGCTACTGTTGTACTCAGTTTCCTAAGCAGAGTTGAACTAGATATGGCCCTTGTGTAGGAATTACAGTTCATTTGTTTTGAGGAAGCTAACTGTTCTGCCTCTATAGGTAACAGAGAGTAGTAGAAGAGTGCTCTTTTATCAAAAGCAGAGTGTGTTTTTGGTTAGGCAACCCAGTGTTGAGTTCCCCTTCATAAACTGAGTTGAATCAAATGCAGTCTCTTATCCTACGAGCAACAGTTCTTCTGGGGTAAGGAAAGTCACTATGGGGCTCCCTTTGACATACACACAGAAAAGGGCTCTCGTATCTCTTCCCAACAACTACAGTACATTGGATGGAAGAGAAGCTACTGTTGTGCTCAGTTTCCAAAGCAGAGTTGAACTACTTATGGCTCATGAGTATAGAAAGCACAGTTCATTTGTTCTAGGCAAGCTCACTGTTCTGGCTGTATAGGAAACACAGTAGAGTGGAAGAGTGCTCTTTTCTCATAAGCAGAGTGTTTCTCGTTAGGCAACAAAATGTTGAATTCCCCTTCAACAAAGTAGTTGATTCACATGCAGTCTCTAATCCTATGACCAACAGTTATTTTTGGGTAACGAAAGTCACTATTGGGCTCCCTTGGAGATACACAGTGGAAATGGCACTCACATCTGTTCCCAGCAAGTACAGTGCATTGGATGGAACAGAATCTACTTTTCAGCTCAGTTTCCTAAGCAGAGTTGAACTAGATATGGCCCGTGTGTGTAGGAAGCACAGTTCTTTTGTTCTGAGAAAGCTCACTGTTCTGGTTGTATAGGAAACACAATAGAGTAGAAGGGTGCTCTTTTCTCAAAAGCAGAGTGTTTTTCTCATTAGACAACCCAGTGCTGAATTCCCCTTCATAAACCGAGTTGAATCACATGCAAACTCTTGTTCTACAAACAAGAGTTCTTTTCAGGTAAGGAAAGTCACTATTGGGCTCCCATTTCGATACCCAGTGGAAATGGTACTTGCCTCTGTTACCAGCAAGTACAGTGCATTGGATAGAAGAGAACCTATTACTGTGCTCAGTTTCCTAAGCAGAGTTGAACTAGATATGGCCCATGTGTATTGGAAGCAGAGTTCTTTTGTTTTAAGAAGATCACTGTTCTGCCTCTATAGGAAACACTGTAGAGTAGAAGAGTGCTCTGTTCTCAAAAGCAGAGTGTTTCTCCTTAGACAACCCAGTGTGGAATTCCCCTTCATAAACTGAGTTGAATCACATGCAGACTCTTGTTCTACAAACAAGAGTTCTTTTCGGGTAAGGAAAGTCACTATTGGGCTCCCATTTCGATAACCAGTGGAAATGGCACTCGTCTCTGTTACCAGCAAGTACAGTGCATTGGATAGAAAATAACCTATTACTGTGCTCAGTTTCCTAAGCAGAGTTGAGCTAGATATGCCCATGTGTATTGGAAGCAGAGTTCTTTTGTTCTGAGCAAGATCACTGTTCTGCCTCTATAGGAAACACTGTAGAGTAGAAGAGTGCTCTGTTCTCAAAAGCAGAGTGTTTCTCCTTAGACAACCCAGTGTGGAATTCCCCTTCACAAACAAAGTTGAATAAAGTGCAGTCTCTTATCCTATGAGCATCAGTTCTTTTCTGGTAAGGAATGTCACTATTGGGCTCCCATTGAGATACACACTGGAAAGGGCACTCGCATCTGTTCCCAGCAAGTGCAGTGCATGGGGTAGAAGAGAAGCTACTGTTGTGCTCAGTTTCCTAAGCAGTTTTGAACTAGATAATGCATGTGGGTTGGAAGGACAATTCTTTTGTTCTGAGTAAGCTCAATACTCAGCCCCTATAAGTAACTCAGTAGAGGAGAAGAGTGCTCTTTTCTCAAAAGTAGAGTGTGTTTCTCGTTAGGCAACCCAGTGTTGAAATCCTCTTTATAACCGGAAGTAAATCTCATGCAGTCTGTTATCCTACGAGCAACAGTTCTTCCAGGTAAGAAAGTGAGTATTGGGCTCCCATTGAAATACACACTGAAAATGGCATTCCTGTCTGTTCCAAGCAATTACAGAGCATTTGATGTAAGAGAAGCTACTGTTGTGCTCAGTTTCCTAAGCAGACTTGAACTAGGTATGACCCGTGTGTGTAGGAAGCACAGTTCTTTTGGTCTGAGCAAGCTCACTGTTCTGGCTGCTTAGGAAACACAGTAGAGTAGAAGCATGCTCTTTTCTCCAAAGCAAAGTGTGTTTTTTGTTTGGCCAATCAGTGTCAATTTCCCCTTCATAAACAGAGTTGAATCACATGCAGTCTCTGATCCTACGAACAAGAGTTCTTTTTGGGTAATGAAAGTCACTCTTGGGCTCCCATTTAGATACACAGTGGAAATGGCACTCACGTCTCTTACCAGGAAGTACCATGCATTGGATGGAAGAGAAGCTACTTTAGTGCTTTGTTTCCTAAGCAAAGTTGAACTAGATATGGACCGTGTGGTTAGGAAGCACACATCTTTTATTCTGAGTTAGCTCACTGTTTTGCCTCTGTAGGAAACACAGTGGAGTAGAAGAGTGCTCTTTTCTCAAAGGCAGAGTGTATTTCTTGGTAGGCAACCCAGTGTTGAGTTCCCCTTCATGAACTGAGTTGAATCACATGTAGTCTCTTATCCTACTAACAACAGTTCTTTTCGGGTAAGGAAATTCCCTATTGGGCTCCCATTGAGATGCATAGTAGAAATGGCCTGTATCTGTTCCCAGCAAGTACAGTGAATCACATGGAAGAGAAGATACTGGTCTTGTCAGTTTCCTAAGCAGAGTTGAACTAGATATAGCCCGTGTGTAGGAAGCACAGTTCTTTTGTTCTGTATAAGCTCACTGTTCTGACTCTACAGGTAACAGAGTAGAGTAGAAGAGTACTCTTTTCTCAAAATCAGAGTGTGCTTCTCATTATAAAACCCAGTATTGAATTCCCTTTCATAAACGGAGTTGTATCACATGCAGTCTCTGATCCTACCAGCAACAGTTCTTTTAGGGTAAGAAAACACACTATTGGACTTCCATTTAGATACACAGTGGAAATGGCCCTGGCGTGTGTTTCCTGCAAGTACAGTTTATTGGATGTAAAAGAAGGCACTTTTGTGCTCAGTTTCCTAATAGAGGTCAATGAGATATGGTCTTTGTGTTTGGGAACTACAGTTCTTTTGTTCTGAGTAAGCTCACTCTTCGGCCACTATAGGTAACACAGTAGCGAAGATTATTGCTCTTTTCCCAAAAGCAGAGTGTGTTTCTCATTAGGCAACCCAGTGTTGAGTTTCCCTTCATAAATGGAGTTGAATCAAATGCAGACTCTTACCCTACGAGCAACAGTTCTTCTAGGGTAAGGAAAGTCATTATTGGTCTCTTTTTGAGATACACACAGGAAATTGCCCTCACATCTGTTCCCAACAAGTACAATGCATTTTGATGGAGGAAAAACTACTGTTTTGCTCAGTTTCCTAAGCAGAGTTGAACTAGATATGACCTGTGTGTAGGTAGCACAGTTTCTTTGTGCTGAGCAAGCTCACTGTATTGGCTGTATCAGAAACACTGTAGAGTAGAAGAGTGCTCTATTCTCAAAAGCAGTGTGGTTCTCCTTAGGCAACTCAGTATTGAATTTTCCTTCATAAACAGAGTTGAATCCCATGCAGTCTCTTATTCTAAGTGCAACAGTTCTTTTTGGTTAAGGAAAGTCACTACTGGGCTCCCATTGAGATACACAGTGGAAATGGCACTACCGTCTGTTCTCAGAAAATACAGTGAGTTGGATGGAAGAGAAACTACTGTTGTGCTCATTTTCCTAATCAGAGTTGAACTAAATATGGCTCGTGAGTGTAGGAAGCACAATTCTTTTGTTCTGAGCAAACTCACTGGTCTGCCTTGACAGTAAACACAGTAGAGTAGAATAGTGCTCTCTTCCCAAAAGCAGAGTGTGTTTCTCCTTAGGCAACCCAGTGTTGAATTCCCCTTCATAATTGAGGATGAATCACATGCAGTCTCTTGTCCTACGAGCAACAGTTTTTTCAGGTAAGGAAAGTCACTACTGGGCTCCTCTTGAGATACACAGTAGAAATGTCACTTGCATCTGTTTGAGCAAGTACAGTGCATTGGATGGAGGAGAAGCTACTGTTGTGCTCAATTTCCTAAGTAGAATTGAACTAGGTATGGCCCATGTGTGGTAGCACAGTACTTTTGTTCTGAGAAAGCTCACTCTTTTGCCTATACAGGAAACACAGTAGGGTAGAAAAGTGCTCTTTTCTCAAAAGCGTAGTGTGTTTCTCATTAGGAAACCCAGTGTTTTATTCCTTTTCATAAACTGAGTTGAATCACATGCAGTCTCTTATCCTACAAGGAACAGTTCTTTTCGGGTAACAAAATTCACTACTAGGCTCCCATTGACATACACAGCGGAAATGGCCCTTGCGTCTGTTCCCATCAAGTACACTGTACTGGATGGAAGTGAAGCTACTGCTGTGATGAGTTTCCCAAGCACAGTTGAACTAGATATGGCCAGTGTGTGTATGAAGCACAATTTTTTTCTTCTGAAAACCTAACTGTTCTGCCTCTTTAGGAAACACAGTGGAATAGAAGAATTATCTTTTCTCAAAAGCAGAGTGTGTTTCTCATTAGGCAACCCATTGGTTAATTCCCCTTCTTAAATGAGGTTGAATCACAGGCAGTCGCTTATCCTAGAAACAACAGTTCTTTTCAAGTGAGGAAAGTGACTACTGAGCTCATCTTGAGATACACAGTTTAAAAGGCAGTCGTGTCTGTTCCCAGAAAGTACAGTGCTTTAGATAGAAGAGGAGATACTGTTGTGCTCAGTTTCCAAAGCACAGTTGAACTACATGTGGCCCCTGTGTGTAGGTATCACAATTCTTTTGTTCTGAGTAAGCTCATTGTTCTGCCTCTACAGGAAACACAACAGGTCAGCAGAGTGCTCTTTTCTCAAAAGCAGAGTGCGTTTCCCATTAGGTAACCTAGTGTTGAATTTCCCATCATAAACGGAGTTGAATCTCTTGTAGTCTCTTATCCTATGAGCAACAGTTCTTTTCGGGTAAGGAAAGTCACTATTGGGCTCTCATTGAGATACTCAATAGAAATGGCACTTGCCTCTGTTTCTAGCAAATACATTGTAATGGACGGAAGTGAAGCTACTGTTGTGCTCAGTTTCCTAAGCAGAGTTGAACTAGATATGGCCTGTTCCTGCAGGAAGCACAGTTCATTTCTTCTGAGTTAGCTCACTGTTCTGCCTCTCTAGTAAACACAGAGATTTGAAGAGTGCTGTTTTCTCACCAGTAGAGTGTTTCTCATTAGGCAACTCTGTGTTGAAATCCCATTCATAAAGGGAGTTGAATCCCATGCGGTCTCTTATCTTACGAGCAACAGTTCTTTTCAGGTAAGGAAAGTCACTGTTGGGCTCCAATTAAGATACAGAGTGGTAATGGCATTCGTGTCTGTTCCAAGCAAGTACAGTGCATAGCATGAAAGAGAATCTACTGTTGTGCTCATTTTCCTAAGCAGAGCTGAACTAGATATGGCCTGTGTGTTTAGGTAGCACAGTTCTTTTGTTCTGAGAAATCTTACTCTTTTGCCTCAACAGGAATCACTGTAGGATAGAATGGAGCTCTTTTCCAAAAAAGCAGAGTGTCTTTCTCCTTAGGCAACCCAGTGTTGAAAACCCATTTGTAATGGAGTTGAATCAAATGTAGTCTCTTATCCTCTGACCAACTGTTCTTTTGAGTTAAGGAAAGTCTCTTTTGTGCTCCCATTGCCATACACAGTGCCAATAGCACTCGCGTCTCTTCCCAGCAAGTACAGTGTATTGGACTGAAGAGAAGCTACTGTTCTTGTCAGTTTCCTAAGCAGAGTTGAACTAGATATGGCCTGTGTGTGTAGGAAGCACAGTTCTTTTGTTCTGAGCAAGCTCACTGTTCTCCCTCTACAGGAAACACAATAGAGTAGAAGAGTGCTCTTTTCTCAAAAGCAGAGTGTGTTTCTCGTTAGGCAACCCAGTGTTGTATTCCCCTTCATAAATGAGGGTGAAACACATGCCGTCTCATATCCTATGATCAACAGTTCTTTTCGGGTAAGGAAATTCACTACTGAGCTCCTCTAGAAATACACAGTGGAAAAGTCACTCGCGTCTGTTCCCAGCAAGTATAGTGCACTGGAAGGAAGAGAAGCTGCTGTTGTGCTCAGTTCCTTAAGCAGAATTGAACTAGATATGGTCTGTGTGTAGATAGAACAGATCTTTTGCTCTGAGAAAGCGCAGTCTTTTGCCTCTACAGGAAACACAGTAGGATAGAATAGTGCTCTTTCCTCAAAAGCAGAGTGTGTTTCTCATTAGGCTTCCCAGTGTTTTATTAATTTTCATAAACAGAGTTGAATCACATGCAGTCTCTTATCCTATGAGCAACAGTTCTTTTCAGGTAAGGAAAGTCACTACTGTGCTCCCATTGAGATACACACTGGAAAGGGCACTCGAGTCTGTTTCCATCAAGTACAATGCATTGGATGGAAGAGAGCTACTGTTGGGCTTAGTTTCCTAACACATTTGAACTAGATATGGCTTGTGTGTGTAGGAAGCACAGTTCTTCTCTTTGGAGCATGCTCACTCTTCTGGCTGTAGAGGAAAAACAGTAGAGTAGAAGAGTGCTCTTTTCTCAAAATAAGAGTTTGTTTCTCCTTAGGCGACCCAGTGTTGAAGTGTTCTTCATACACAGAGTTGAATCACATGATATATCTTGTCCTACCAGCAACAGTTCTTTTTGCCTAAAGAAAGACACTATTAGGCTCCCATGGAGATACACAGTAGAAATGGAACTGGTGTCGTTTCCAGCAAGTACAGTGCATTGAATGAAAGAAAAGCTTCTGTTGTGCCCATGTTCCTAAGCAGAGTTGAACTAGATATGTCCTGTGTGTGTCGAAAGTACCGTTCTCTTTTTCTAAGCAAGCTCACTCTTCTGCCTATAGGAAACCCAACAGAGTAGAAGAGTGCTCTTTTCTCAAAAGCAGAGTGTGTTTCTTGTTAGGCAACCCAGTGTTGAATTCCTCTTTATAAATGGAGTTGAATCACATGCAGTCTCTTCTCATGTGAGCAACAGTTCTTTCAGGTAAGGAAAGTCACTTCTGGGCTCACATTCATATACACAGTGGAAATGGCACTTGTTCCTATTTCCAGAAAGTAAAGTGCATTGGATGGAAGAGAAGCTACTGTTGTGCTCAGTTTCCTAAGCACAATTGATGTAGATATGACCCGTGTATGTATGAAGCACTATTCTTTTGTTGTGAGCAAGCTCACTGTTCTGCCTCTATAGGAAATACAGTAGAGTAGAAGAGTAGTCAGTTCTCAAAAACAGAGTGTGTTTCTCACTAGATAACCCAGCATTTAATTCCCCTTCATAAACCGAGTTGAATCACATGCAGTTTCTTGTCCTACGAGCAACAGTTCTTTTCTGGTGAGGAAAGTCACTATTGTGCTCCCATTGACATATACTGTGCAAATAGCACTTGCATTTGTTCCCAGCTAGTACAGTTTGTTGGATGGAAGCAAAGCTGCTGTTCTTTTCAGTTTCCTAAGCAGAGTTAAACTAGATATGGTCCGTGTGTGTAGGAAGCACAGTTCTTTTGTTCTGAACAATCTCACTGTTCTGGCTGTATGGGAAACACAGTAGAGGAGAAGAATCCTTATTTCTCAAAAGCAGAGTTTGTTTCTTGGAAGGCAATTCTGTGTTAATTTCTCCTTCATAAACGGAATTGACTTACATGCTGTCTCTTGAAATGAGCAACAGTTCTTTTTGTGTAAGTAAAGTATCCCAATGGGCTCCCATTGGGATACACTCTCCAGTTAGGAACTGGGTCTGTTCCCTGCTACTACAGTTTATTGAACGTAAGAGAAGCTATTGTCTTCTCAGGTTCCTAAGCATAGTTGAACTAGATATGGCCCACATGTGTAGGAAGCATGGTTTTTTGTTCTGAGAAAGCTCACAGTTACGGTTCAATAGGAAACACAGTAGTGTAAATGAGTGCACCTTTCTCAAAAGCGGAGTGTGTTTCATGCAAGGCAACTCTGCTTTAATTTGTCCTACATAAATAGAGTTGAACCACATGCAGTCTCTTGTCCTACAAGCATCAGTTCTTTTTCAGTAAGGAAATTCATTTTTGTGCTCCCATTGAGATACACAGTGGAAATAGACCCTAGTCTATTCCCAGCAAGTACAGAGCATGGATGTAAGAGAAGCTATGTTTCTTCTCAGTTTCCTAAGCAGAGGTTACCTAGATATGTCCCGTGTGTGTAGGAAGCACACTTCTTCTGTTTTGAGCAAGCTCAGTGTTCTAGTTCTATATGAAACACAGTAGAGTAGAAGACTGCTCCTTTCTCAAAAGAAAAGAATGTTTCTTGTAAGGCAACTGTGTGTTATTTTCCCTTTCATAAAGGGCATTGAATCACATGCTGTCTCTTTTCCTACCAGCAAGAGTTCTTTTCACATAAGGAAAGTCACAATTGAGCTCCCATTGAGATACACAGTGCAAAAACAAAAAAAACAAAAAAACAAAAAACACCCACATCTGTTCTCAGCAACTACAGTGCATTAGATGTAAGAGAAGTGGTTCTTCTCAGTTTCCTAAGTAGTGTTGAACTAGATATGGCCTGTGTGTGTAGGAAGCACAGTTCTTTTGTTCTGAACGAGCTCACTCTTCTGGCTCTATAGGAAACACAGTGGAGTAGAAGAGTGCTACTTACTCAGAAGCACAGTGTGTTTCTTGTAAGGCAAGCTAGTGTTAATTTCTCCTTTTTGAATGGATTTGAACCACATGGAGTCTCTTTTCCTATGAGAAACTGTCCATTTCGAGTAAGGAAATTACGTTCGGGCTCCCATTGAGATACACAATATAAATAGCACCCTAGTCTGTTCTCAGCACATTCAGTGCATTGGATGCAAAATAGCTACTCTTCTTGTCAGTTTACTAAGCAGAGTTGAACTAGGTATGGCCCGTGTATGTAGGAAGCACAGTTCTTTTGTTCTGAGCAAGCTCACTGTTCTGGCTCTACAGGAAATACAGTAGAGTAAAATATTGCTCTTTCTGGAAAGCAGCGTGTGTTTCTTGTAGGAAACTCAGTGTTAATTTCCCCTTCATAAACGGAGTTGAAACACATGCTGTCTCTTTTCAAATGAGCAACAGTTCTATTTAGGTAAGGACAGTCACTACTTTGCTCCCATTGTGATACACAGTGCAAATAGCAACCGTGTCTGTTCCCTTCACCTACAGTGTATAGGATGTATGAGAATCTATGGTTCTTCTGTTTCCTAAGTAGATTTGAACTAGATGTGGCCCGTTGTGTAGAAAGCACAGTTCTTTTGTTCTGAGCAAGCTCACTGTTCTGGCTCTATAGTAAACACAGTGGAGTAGAAGAGTGCTCCTTTCTCAAAAGCAGAGTGTGTTTCTTATAAAGCAAGCAAGGTTGAATTTCCCTTCATAAACAGAGTTGAATCACATGCAGTTTCTTGTCCTATGAGCAACAGTTCTTTTCTGGTAAGGAAAGTCACTATTGTGCTCCCATTGACACACACAGTGCAAATAGCACTCGCGTCTGTTCCCAGCAAGTGCAGTGTATTGAACTGAAGAGAAGCTACTGTTCTTGTCAGTTTCCTAAGCAGAGTTGAACTAGATATGGCCTGTGTGTGTAGTGAGCACAGTTCTTTTTTCTGATCAAGCTCTCTCTTCTGGCTTTATAGGAAACACTATGATGGTATTTTATTTGTACTGATATGTAATTTTAATTTATGTTAATAAATAAATTTGCCCAGGAGTCAGAGCTATTAGAGCCATAGCATAAGTTGGGCTGTGGTGGTTCACGCCTTAAACCCAGCACTTGGTTGGCAGATCTAGGTAGATCTCCGTGTGTTCAAGGATAGAACCAACAGACAGAGATGAGGCAGTTGTGTTGTTGGTTTTAGAACTAACAAGAAGGCAGAACTGAAAGTCTATATAAAGACAAACAAACAAAAAGTAGGTCTCTTTTGGAGAGGTCTCTTGGCTGAAGAGGCTAGCTGCAGCAGGTGTGTAAGGCTCTTAGCTCTGATCTCTTGGCTCTCTTCTTTGCATTGGTTCTGTGTTTCTTATTTAATAAGACGGTTGGTTACATCTACATTTGGCGCCCAATGTGACAAGAATCCATTAAAAACTGCTTTGCTTGGCTTGGTGGCAGGTCCAGCTTCTGGCCTCAGCGGCCCAACTCCCTAGCTCGGGCCCAGGTTGGGCCCAGGTTGGCTTGGCCTCAGGCTGAACTGACTGTAGTCCCAAGCGGTTGCACGCAGTTGGAGCTATTTCCTTAAAGCAGGTGCTACAAACAACTCCGGCCTGCCCTATCAAACAGATCCCTTGCCTATAAAGCCAATGCATGTGGTCGGAGCTTAAGGAAGCCAGAGCCAAGCCTTTACTCGGCTCAAGCGGGAAAATGTGGCTGGATAGTCAGAACTTGTGGCTATGCTTTCTCTCTCTCTCTCTCTCTCTCTCTCTCTCTCTCTCTCTCTCTCTCTCTCTCTCTCTGTATGTGTGTGTGTGTGTGTGTGTGTGTGTGTGTATCGCACCTCAGACACTAGGTGACTGTTTTGAAATTCCCTCGGATTTCTATTTTTCTACACAGACTTGGTAAGTCACTTAACATATCAGATATTTTAAAGGAAACTATTCAAAAGAGAATATTTTTTCACATTAAAAAAGGGGTTTTATGTGTACATTGGAAGAATAATTGGGCTTTGTTTGAAATTTTAGTCAGTCTGACAATGAAATAACTATATGTGAAGATTAATTTTGATCGAATTATGCAGTTTATTACTATGCTTATCCTCATTTTACTATTTAAAAAGATAGTCAATTTAAGTGCCAGGATAACAGTTTTAGAAAAACTTGCTAAACCTGTAAAAATGAATCATGGAGAAATTCAAATTCAGACAGAAGAAATTAACAGTGAAGTTATTTCAAGATTGGATCATAAGGTTACAGAAAGAAAGCCTGTTTTCACACAGTCACCCTTAATTTATCCATTAACCATACAGCAGTTTCCTAATCAAATGACTACACAAAATATTTGGGTCCCAATTGAAATGTTGGATTTATGAAAGTTTATGAGGTAATAGTATCTTATGGCATGCATTCCCCATATGTAAAGCAAATGTTAAAATCTTGGTCAACATATAATAGGATTATACCACAGGACTGGCGGGAGCTGGCACAGGCTGTTCTGGAACCCAGTCAAAGGCTCCAGTGGCAAATGTGGTTCAGAGATGAGGCTAAAAACATAGAAAAACAATAGAAGGATAAAGGAATACAAGTCTGCCAGGATCAGCTTATTGGAGAAGGTCAATATGCTTCAGTACAAACACAATGTTTATATGATGTTCAAACTCTAATTTTATGTCAAACAGCAGCCTTGAATGCATGGGACAAAGTTGAGGAACCAGGAAAAAAACACTGAGTCATTTGCAAAGGTTATACAAGGCCCAAAAGAATCCTTCACAGATTTTTTTTTTTATAAAGACTGGCTTTAGCAGTAAAGAGAATGGTCCCAGATTCAGAAGCTAGTCAGTTAATAATTAAATCTCTGGCCTTTGAGAATGCGAATGCAGCATGCAAAAGAATAATCAGGACATTAAAGGCAATGTAGATGTAACCAACCTTCTTATTAAATAAGAAACACAGAACCAATGCAAAGAAGAAAGCCAAGAGGTCAGAGCTAAGAGCTAAAACCTTACCCTTCCTCCTGCAGTGGTCCTACCTCTCCGAACTAGCTACCCCTGTGTTAAAGTCTTTATATAATGTTCCTGTTCTGCCTTCTCATTGGTTGTAAACCCAACCACATGACCGCCTCATCAACGGCCTGTCTGTATAGGCCTCCAGGTTTTCCTTGCTTGGTATTGAGATTAAAGGCATGTGTGTCCAATAATGGCTGTATCCCAGAACACACAGAGACTTACCCAGCTCTGCCTACCAAATGCTGGGATTACAAGTGTACGCGACCACTGCCCTGCTTTCCTATGGCTTGCTAATAGCTCTGACCCCTGGGCAACTTTATTTATTAATATACAAATAACATTTTAATACAAATGAAATATCACCATATTTCCCCTTTTCTATTTTAATAAAAAGGAAAAAAGAAAAAGCTTATAACTAACATAAGAAAAACTATATACAAAAGTACAATAACTATATACAATATATATAAGTAATAAATACCTAAACAAAGTCTAGTTCATTTGTATTTGACAAATTCAGAGAAAACAATTCATTATCTATTCTATTGTATCTAATTCACTTTCTATCCTAATTAATCATGAACTATAACTAACTAATCTTCAACTGTGTATTGCAATGAGAGTGCAATAGTGACTTACCAGAAAAGAACTGTTGCTTGTAGGACCAGAAACTGCATGTGATTCAACTCCCTTTATAAAAGGGAAATCAACACTAGCTTGCCTCACAAGAAACACATTCTGCTTTTGAGAAACGACCACTCTTCCACTCTACTGTTTTTCCTATTGAGCCAGAACAGTGAGCTTGCACAGTACAAAAGAAATGTGCTTTCTGCAAATACGGGCCATATCTAGGTCAACTATGCTTAGGAAACTGACAAGAACAGTAGCTTCTCTTCCGTCCAACACACTGCATTTGCTGTGAACAGACGCCAGTGCTATAGCGCTGTGTATGGCTTTGTGAGCACAATAGTGACTTTCCTTACCAGAAGAGAATATTTGCTTGTAGGACCTGACATTGCATGTGATTCAACTCCATCTATGAAGCAGAAACCAACACTAGATCTCCTTATGAGAAAAACACTCTGCTTTTGAGAAAGGAACACTCTTCTACTATACTGTGTTCCTTAAGTGCCAGAACAGTGAGCTTGCTCAGAAAAAGGAATTGTGATTCCTATACACACGGGCCATATCTAGTTCAACTCTGCTTAGGAAATTGACAATATCAGTAGCTTCTCTTCTGTCCAATATGCTGCACTTGCTAGGAAAGACTCGAGTGTTATTTGCACTGTATGTCAATGGGAGCACAAGAGTGACTTTTCTCTCCAGAAAAGAACTGTTGCTCGTTGGATCAGAAACTGTTTATGAAGGGCAATTCAAGACTAGCTCGCCTTAAGAGAAACACTCTGCTTTTGAGAAACGAGCACTCTTCTACTCTACTGGGTGTCATATAGAGCCAGAACAGTGAGCTTGCTCAGAACAAAAGAACTGTGCTTCCTACGCACTCGGGCCACATCTAGTTCAACTTTACTTAGGAAACTGACAAGAAAAGTAGCTTTTTTAAAGTCCAATACACTGTACTTGCTGGGAAGAGATGTGAATGCTATTTCTCGTGTGTATGGTAATGGGAGCACAATAGTGACTTTCCTTACCAAAAAACAACTGTTGCTCGCAGGACCAGAAACTGCATGTGATTCAAGTCTGTTTATGAAGAGGAATTCAAAACTAGCTTGCCATACGTGAAACACACTCTGCTTTTGAGAAAGGTGCACTCTTCTTCTCTACTGTGTTTACTAAATGGCCAGAACCATGAGCTACCTGAGAACAAAAGAACTGTACTTCCTACACACACGGGCTATATGTAGTTCAACTCTACTTAAGAAACTAACAAAAACAGTAGCTTCTCCTCCATTCAATACACTGTACTTTCTGGGAACAGACACGAGTGGTATTAGTGTTGTGTAAGGCATTGGGAGCACTGCATTTGCTGGGAACAGACGTGAGTGTTATTTGCACTGTGTATGGCAATGGGAGCACAAGAGTGACTCTCCTTACAAGAAAGGAACTGTTGCTCATTGGAACAGAAGCTGCACGTGATTTAACTCCATTTATGAAGGGGAATTCAATACTAGCTTGCCTTAAGGGAAACACACTCTGCTTTTTAGAAAGGAGAACTCTACTACTCTACTGGGTGTCGTATAGACCCAGAACAGTGAGCTTGCTCAGAAGAAAGAACTGTGCTTCCTACCCACACAGGCTATATGAAGTTCAACTCTGCTTAGGAAATTAACAAGAACAGTAGCTTCGCTACCATCCATTACACTGCACTTGCTGGGAACAGATGCAAGTGCTATTTGCACTGTGTATGGCAATGGAAACACAATAGTGAGTTTCCTCACCAGAAAAGTAGTGTTGCTCATAGAACCAGAAACTGCATGTGATTCAAGTCCGTTTATGAAGGGGAATTCAACACTAGCTTGCCTTACGAGAAACACACTCTGCTTCTGAAAAAGGAGCACTCTTCTACTTTATTGTTTTTCCTATAGAGCCAGATCATTGAGTTTGTTCAGAACAAAAGAAATATAATTCCCACACATGGGCCATATCTAGTTCAGCTCTGCTTAGGAAACTGACAAGTACAGTAGCTTCTCTTAGTCCAACACACTGTACTTGCTAGGAACAGATGCGAGTGCTCTTTTTCCTGTGTATGGCAATGGGAGGGCAATAGTGACCTTCCTTACAAGAAAAAAACTGCTAATCATAGGACCAGAAACTGCATGTGATTCAACTCCCTTTATAAAGTGGAATTCAACACCAGCTAGCGTTAGGAGAAACACACTCTGCTTTTGAGAAAGGAGCACTCTTCTTCTCTACTGTGTTTCCTATGGGGCCAGAACAGTTAGCTTGCTCAGAACAATTGAACTGTGTTTCCTACACACGGGTTATATCTCGCTCAATTCTTCTAACGAAACTAACAAGAACAGAATCTTCTATTCTGTACTACACACTACACTTGCTGAGAAGAGACGCGAGTGCTATTTCCACTGAGTTTGGCAATGAGAGAAGAATAGTGACTTTCCTTACCAGAAAAGAACTGTTGCTCCTAGACCAGAAACTACATTTGATTCAACTCCATTTTTTTCTGGGGAATTCAACACTAGCACGCCTTATGAGAAACACAGTCTGTTTTGATAAAGGAGCACTTGTCTACTTTACTGTGTTTCCTTTAGGGCCAGAAGAGTGAGCTTGCTTAGAACAAATGAAATGTGCCTCCTACACTCACAGGCCATATCTAGGTTAATTCTGCTTAGGAACCTGTTGAGAACATTATTGTTTCTTCCATCCAATACACTGCACTTGCTGGGAGCAGACTGGATTGCTATTTGCACTGTGTATGGCAATCGGAGAGCAATAGTGACTTTCCTAACCAGAAAAGATCTGTGGCTTGTAGGAGCAGAAACTGCATGTGATTCAACTCTGTTTATGCAGGGGAATTCAACAGTAGCTTGCCTTATGAGAATCATACTCTGCTTTTGAGAAATGAGCAATCTTCTACTCTTCTGTGTTTCATATAGAGCCAGAAGAGGGACCTTGCCCAAAAAAAAAATGAACTGTGCCTTCTACACACACGGATCATACCTAGTTCAACTCTGCTTAGGAAACTGACAAGAACAGTAGCATTTCTTTTGTCAAATACACTGCAATTGCTGGGAAGTGATGTGAGTGGTATTTGTACTGTGTATGGCAATGGGAGTGCAATAGTGACTTTCCTTACCAGAAAATAACTGTTGCTCGTAGGACCAGAAACTGCATGTGATTCAACTCCGTATATCTAGAGGAATTCAACTCTAGCTCGCCTTAAGAGAAACACACTCTGCTTTTGAGAAAGGAACACTCTTCTACTCCACTGTGTTTCCTATAGGGCCAGAACAGTGAGCTTGCTCAGAACAAAAGAACTGTGCTTTCTATACACACGGGCCATATCTACTTCAACTCTGCTTAGAAAACTGACAGGAACAGTAGCTTCTCTTCCGTACAACACACTGCACTTGCTGGGAACAGACTTGAGTGCTATTTACACTGTGTATGGCAATGGAAGCACAGTAATGACTTTTTTTTTTTTTACCAGAAATGTACTGTTGCTCATAGGACAAGAAACTGCATGTGATTCAACTCCATTTATGAAGAGGGATTGAACAGTACCTCACCTTATGAGAAACATACTCTGCTTTTGAGAAAGGAGCACTCTTCTACTCTACTGTTTCCTATAGTACTAGAACAGTGAGCTTGCTCAGAACAAAAGAACTGCTTTGTACACAAGCAGGGCATATCTAATTCAACTCTGCTTAGGAAACTGACAATAACAGTAGGTTCTCCTCCATCCAGTGTACTACACTTGCTGGGAACATATGCTATTGCTGTTTGCACAGTATATGGCAATTTGGCATGCAAAAGTCTCTCTCCTTACTAGAAAAAAAACTGTTGCTCCTAGGACTAGAAACTGCATGTTATGCAAACGTGTTTGTGAAGGGGAATTCAACACTAGCTCACCTTACAAGAAACACACTCTGCTTTTGAGAAAGGAGCACTCTTCTACTCTACTGTTTCCTATTGGGCCAGAACAGTGAGCTTGTTCAGAACAAAAGAACTGTGCTTATACACACACAGGCCATATCTAATTTAACTCTGCTTAGGAAATTGACCAGATCAGTAGCTTCTCTTCTGTCCAATACAATTCAATTGTCGGAACAGACGTGAGTGTTTTTTGTACTATGTATGGCACTGGGAGCATAATAGAGACTTCTTTACCAGAAAAGCAATGTTGCTCATAGGAACAGAAACTGCATGTGATTCAACTCCGTTTATGAAGGGGAATTCAACACTAGCTCGCATTAAGAGAAACACTCTGCTTTTGAGAAAGGAGCACTCTTCTACTCTAAAGGGTTTCCTAAAGAGACAGAACAGTGAGCTTGCTCACAATCAAAGAACTGCTTCCTACACACACTGGTCATATCTAGTTCAACTCTGTTTAGGAAACTGACAAGAACAGTAACTTCTCTTCCATACAATTCACTGCACCTGCTGGGAACAGACATGAGTGGTATTTGCACTGTGTTTTGCAATGGGAGCACAATAGTGACTTTCCCTAGCCAAAAAGAACTGTTGCTCGTAGGACCAGAAACTGCATGGGATTCAACTCTGTCAATGAAGGGGAATTCAACAGTAGCTTGACTTATGAGAAATACACTTTGCTTTTTAGAAAGGAGCACTGTTCTACTATACTGTGTTTCCTATAGAGACGGAACAGTGAGCTTGCTCAGAACAAAAGAACTGTTCTTCCTACACACACGGGCAGTATCTAGTTCAACTCTTCTTAGGTAACTGACAAGAACAGTAGGTTCTCTTCCGTCCAATACACTTCACCTACTAGGAACAGACACGAGTGTTACTTCTACTGTGTATGGCAATGGGAGCACAATAGTGCCTTTCCTTACCAGAAAAGAACTGTTGGTCTTAGGAAAAGAAACTGCATGTGATTCAACTAATTTATGAATGGGAATTCAAATGTAGCTCGCCTTAGGAGAAACAAACTGTGCTTTGAGAAAGGAGCACTCTTCTACTCTACTGTGTTTCTTATAGGGCCAGAAGAGTGAGCTTGCTCAAACCAAAAGCACTGAGCTTCCTACACTCACAGGCCATATCTCGTTCAACTCTGCTTAAGAAACTGACAAGAAGAGGAGGTGCTCTTCAGTCCAATACACTGTACATGCTGGGATCAGATAGGAGTGCTATTTGTACCGTGTTTGGCAATGAGAGCACAGTAGTGACTTTCCCTAAAAGAAAAGAACTTTTGCTCATACGACCAGAAACTGCATATGATTTCACTCTGTTTATGAAGGGGAAACCAACACTAGCTCACCTTATGAGAAACACACTCTGCTTTTGAGAAAGGAGCACTCTCCTACTCTACTGTGTTTTCTTTAGAGCTAGAACAGTTAGCTTGCTCAAAAAAGGAATTGTTCTTCCTACACACATGTGCCATATGTAGTTCAACTCTGCTTAGGAAACTGACAAAAACAGTAGCTTGTCTTCCGTTCAATACACTGCACTTGCTGCAAAAACATGTGAGTGCTAATTGCACTATGTATGGTAATGGGAGCACAATAGTGACTTTCCTTACCAGAAAAGAACTGTTGTTCCTAGGACCAGAAACTACAAGTGATTCATCTCTGTTTATGAAGAAAATTCAAAATTAACTCACCTTACTAGAAACACACTCTGCTTTTGAGCACTCGTCTACTCTTCTGTGTTTACTATTCAGCCCAAACAGTGAGCCTGCTCAGAACAAAAGAACTGTGCTTCATACACACACCTGCTATATCTAGTTCAACTCTGCTTAGGAAACTGTGTATGGCAATTGCTTCATAATAGTGACTTTCCTTAGCAGAAAAGAACTTTTGATCATAGGTCCAGAAATTGCATGTGATTCAACTCTGTTTATGAAGAGGAATTGAACACTAACTTGCCTTATGTGAAACACACTCTGATTTTGAGAAAGGAGCACTCTTCTACTCTACTGTGTTTCCTATAGAACCAGAACAGGGAGCTTGCTCAAAAAAAAGTACTGTGCTTCCTACACACATGGCCCATATGTAGTGAACTTTCCTTAGGAAACTGACAAGAACAGTAGCTTCTCTCTGTCCAATACACTGCACTTGCTGGGAACAGAAGCGAGTATTATTTGCACTATGTATTGCAATGTGAGCACAATAGTGCCTTTCCTTACAAGAATATACGTCTTGAATGTAGAACCAGAAACAGCATGTGGTTCAACTCTGTTTATGAAGAGGAATCCAACACTAGCTTGCCTTACAAGAAACACACTCTGCTTTTTAGAAAGGAGCACTCTTCTACTTTACTGTGTTTCCTATAGGGCCAGAACAGTGAGCTTGCTCAGAACAAAAGAACTGTGCTTCTTACACATGTGGGCCATTTCTAGTTCAACTCTGCTTAGGAAACTGACAAGAACAGTAGCTTCTCCTCGGTCTAATACACTGTACTTTCTGGTAACAGATGCCAGTGCTACTTGCACTGTGTATGGCAATGGGAAGGCAATAGTGACCTTCCTTACAAAAAAAGAACTGAAAAAAAAAAAAAAGAACTGTTACTCCTAAGACCAGTAACTGCATGTGATTCAACTCCCTGTATGAAGGGGAATTCAACACCAGCTCATGTTAGGAGCAACACACCCTGCTTTTGAGAAAGGACCACTCTTCTACTCTACTGTGTTTCTTATGGGGCCAGAACATGAGCTTGGTAAGAACAAAACAATTTTGCTTCCTACACACACGGGTTATATCTAGTTCAAATCTACTTAGGAAGCTGACATGAACAGAAGTTTCTCTTCCGTCCAATACACTGCACTTGCTGGGAACAGACCCGAGTGCTATCTGTACTGTGTGTGTCAATGGGAGCATAATAGTGAGTTTGCTTACCATAAAAGAACTCCAGATATGGGTTTTTCCCGTACATTTTGAGGCAAGATCCAATCAGCTCTCTTTATATTATCAATTCTATTGCTTTTAGGATATTTACTGTTAATTTCTCCCAAAAAATTACTGCAAGCTCTTTTCAAGGTTCACTCTCTGTCCATAATTTTTCAATGTCTTCCTTAGTTAAAGGCATGACAATTTCTGCTGGGTCTATTCCTGCTAATTGACAAAGTCTCAATTTTCCCTTTCAAATCAAGTCAATGATTTTTTTTCACATAAGTTTTTAATTTTTCATTTGGTTTATTTGGTAAAAATATCCATTCCAATATAATATCTTCCCTCTGCATTAATATTCCTGTAGGAGAATGCCTAGAAAGCAAAATAACCAAAATGCCATCCAGGTTTGGATCAATATGATGTACGTGCCCTTCATGTACTTTCTTTCCAACCAATGCCAGTTCATTCTCAGCTTCAGGTGATAATTCTCTGGACTACTTAAGTCCTTGTCATCTTCCAAAGTTTTGAATAAATTATGCACTTAATCATTTTTTTACCTCAACAATAGTTCGTAGATGATAATTATCTCCAAATAATCTTTGAAAGTCATTAGTCTATCTCTCCTAATTTGCACCTTTTGGGGTCTAATTGTTTGTAGCTCTATTTTATATCCTAAATAATTCATTGAATCTCTCTTTGTATCTTTTCAGAAGCAATTTGTAATCCGCAGCAAGGCAAATTGTCTGTTTCTCGTAAGGCGAGCTAGTGTTGGTTTCCCCTTCATAAACAGAGTTGAATCACATGCAGGTTCTGGTCCTAGGACCAAGAGTTCTTTTATGATAAGCAAACTCACTATTATGCTCCCATTGATACACACTGTAGATGTAACCAACCATCTTATTAAATAAGAAACACAGAGCCGATTCAGAGAAGAAAGCCAAGAGGTCAGAGCTAAGAGCCTCACCCTTCCTGATTCAGCTATCCTCTTCAGCCAAGAGAACTCTCCAAAAGGGACCTACTTCCTGTGTGTATGTCTTTATATAGTCTAGCTGTTCTGCCTTCTCATTGCTTGTAAACCCAAACATGTGACTGCCTTGTCACTGCCTGTATGTACTGCCCTCTAAGTCCTTAAAGGCGTGCACCACCACTGCCACGCACTTGCTATGGCTCTAATAGCTCTGACCCCCAGGCAACTTTATTTATTAACATACAATTAAAATCACATTTCAGTACAAGTAAAATACCACCACAAAACACAGTGCAAATAGCACTCGTGTATGTTCCCAGCAAGTGTAGTGTATTGGACGGAAGAGAAACTACTGTTTGTCAGTTTCCAAAGCAGAGTTGAACTAGTTATGGCTCGTGTGTGTAGGAAACACAGTTCTTTGTTCTGAGTTCACTGTTCTGGCCCTATAGGAAACACAGGAGAGTAGAAGAGTGCTCCTATCTCAAAAGCAGAGTGTTTTTCTCATAAGGTGAGCTAGTATTGAATTCCCCTTCATAAATGCAATTAAATCATATGCAGTTTCTGGTCCTACGAGCAACAGTTCCTTTCTGGTCAGGAAAGTCACTATTGCACTCCCATTGCCATACGCAGTGCAAATAGCACTCGTGTCTTTTCCAAGCAAGTACAGTGTATTGGATGGAAGGAAGCTACTGTTCTTGTCAGTTTCCTAAGCAGAGTTGAACTAGATGTGGCCTGTTTTTGTAGGAACCACAGTTCTTTTGTTCTGAGCAGGCTCACTATTCTGAGCCTATAGGAAACACTGTAGAGTAGAAGAGGCCTCTTTTCTCAAAATCACAGTTTGTTTCTTTTAAGGTGAGCTAGTGTTGAACTCCCCTGATAAAGGGAGTTGAATGACATGCAGTTTCTGGTCCTACGAGCAACAGTTCTTTTCTGGTAAGGAAAGTCACTATTGTGCTCCCATTGCCATACACAGTGCAAATAGCACTTTCGTCTGTTCCCAGCAAGTACAGTGAGTTGGACGGAAGTGAAGCTACTGTTCTTGTCAGTTTCCTAAGCAGAGTTGAACTAGATATGGCCCGTGTGTGTAGGAAGTAGAACTCTATTGTTCTGACGAAGCTCACTGTTCTGGGCCTACAGGAAACACAGTAGAGTAGAATAGTGCTACTTTCTGAGAAGCAGAGTGTGTTTCTCATAAGGCCAGCTAGTGTTCAATTCCCCTTCATAAACGGAGTTGAATCACATGGAGTTTCTGTTCCTAGGACCAACATTCCTTTTCTGGTAACGAAAGTCACTATTGTGCTCACATTGCCATAAACAATGCAAATAGCACTCGATTCTGTTCCCAGAAAGTGCAGTGTGTTGGACGGAACAGAAGCTACTTTTTTTGGTCAGTTTCCTAAGCAGAGTTGAACTAAATATGGCCCCTGTTTGTAGGAAGCACAGTTCTTTATTCTGAGCAAGCTCACTGTTGTGAGCCTATAGAAAACACAGTAGAGTAGAAGAGGGCTCCTTTCTCAAAATCAGAGTGTATTTTTCATAAGGCTTGCTAAGTGTTGAATTCCCCTTCATTAAGGGAGTTGAATCACATGCAGTTTCTGGTCCTACAAGCAACAGTTCTTTTCTGGTAAGGAAAGTCACTATTGCACTCCCATTGCCATACACAACACAAATAGCACTCGCGTCTGATCCCATCAAGTGCAGCCTGTTGGACGGAAGAGAAGCTAGTGTTTCTATCAGTTTCATAAGCAGAGTTGAACTAGATATTGTCCATGTGTGCAGGTTCCACATTTCTTTTGTTCTGAGCAAGCTCACTGTTCTGGGCCTAAATGAAACAGTAGATTATAAGAGTGCTCCTTTCTAAAAAGCAGAGTGTGTATCTCGTAAGGTCAGCTACTGTTGAATTCCCCTTATTAAGCAGAGTTGAACCACATTCAGTTTCTGGTCCTACAAGCAACAGTTCTTTTTTGGTAAGGAAAGACACTAGTGCGCTCCCATTGCCATTCACAGTGCAAATAGCACTCGCGTCTGTTATCAGGAAGTGCAGTGTTTTGGAAGGAGAGAAGTAATTGTTCTTGTCAGTTTCCTAAACAGAGTTGAACTAGATATGGCCCGTGTGTTTAGGAAGAACAGTTCTTTTGTTCCAAGCAAGCTCACTGTTCTGGCCCCATAGGAAACACAGTAGAGTAGAAGAGTGCTCCTTTCTCAAAAGCATAGTGTGTTTCTTTCACGGTGAGTAAGTGTTGAATTCCCCTTCATAAACGGAGTTGAATAACATGCAGTTTCTGGCTCGATGAGCAATAGTTCTTTTCTTGTAAGGAAAGTCACTATTGTGCTCCCAGTGCCATACACAATGCAAACAGCACTCCCGTCTGTTCTCAGCAAGTGCAGTGTGCTTGAGGGAAGAGAAGATACTGTCCTTGTTAGTTTCCTAAGCAGAGTTGAACTAGATATGGCCTGTCTGTGTAGGAAGCACAGTTTCTTTTGTTCTGAGCAAGCTCACTATTCTGGGTCAAGAGGAAACACAACAGAGTAGAAGAGTTTTCCTTTCTTAAAAACAGAGTGTGTTTCCGGTAAGGCGATGTAGTGTTGAATTTCCATTCATAAAAGGAGTTGAATCACATGCAGTTTCTGGTCCTACGAGCAAGAGTATTTTTCAGGTAAGGAAAGTCATTATTGCGCTCCCTTTGCCATACATAGTGCAAATAGCACTTGTCTCTGTTCCCAGCAAGTACAGTGTATAGGAAGGAAGAAAAGCTACTATTCTTGTCAGTTTCTTAAGCAGATTTTAATTAGATATGGCCCCTGTGTGCGTGAAGCACAGTTCTTTTATTCTGAGCAAGCTCACTTCTCTGGATCTGTAGAAAACACAGTAGAATAGAAGTGTGCTCCTTTCTCAAAAGCAGAGTGTGTTACTTGTAAGGCGAGCTAGTGTTGATTTCCCATTCATAAAGGGGTTGAATTACAGTTTCTGGGTCTGCGAGCAAGAGTTGTTTCCTGGTAAGGAATTTTACTTATGTTCCCATTGCCATACACAGTGCAAATAGCACTAGTGTCTTTTCCCAGCAATTACAGTGTATTGGATGGAAGCCAATGTACTGTTCTTGTCAGTTTCCCAGGCAGAATTGAACTATATATGGCCGCTGTGTGAGGGAGGCACAATTCTTTTCTTCTGTGCAAGCTCATTGTTCTGGCTCCATAGGAAACACAGTAGAGAAGAGACTGTTTCTTTCTAAAAATTACAGTGTGTTGATTGGAAGGCGAAGTAGTGTTGGTTTCCTTTTCATGAACAGAGTTGAATCACATGTATTTTCATGTTTTAGGAGCAAGAGTTGTTTTCTGGTAAGCAAACTCACTATTATACTCCCAGGCCATACACAGTGCAAAGAGCACTCGCATCTATTCCCAGCAAACACAGTATTTTGGATGGAATAAAAGATACTGTTCTTTTCAGTTTCCTAATCAGAGTTGAACTTGATATGGAGTGTGTGTATAGGAAGCACAGTTCTTTTGTTCTGAACAAACTCATTGTTCTGTCTATATAGGAAACACAGCAGAGTAGAAGAGTGCTCCTTTCAAAAAAATAGAGTGTGTTTATTGTAAGGCAAACTATTGTTGGTTTCCCCTTCATAAACGGAGTTGAATCACATACAGTTTCTGGTACTACGAGCAAGAGTTGTTTTCTGATAAGGAAAGTCACTATTGCACTCCCATTGCCTTAAACAGTGCAAATAGCACTCATGTCTTTTCCCAGCAAGTACAGTGTATTTTATGAAAGAGAAGCTACTGTTCTTGTCAGTTTCCTAAGCAGAGTTGAACTAGATATGGCCCGTGTGTGTAGGAAGCACAGTTCTTTTGTTCTGAGCAAGCTCACTGTTCTGGCTCTGTAGGAAACACAGAAGAGTAGAAGAGTGCTCTTTTCTCAAAAGTAATGTGTGTTTCCTATAAGGCTAGCTAGTGTTGGTTTCCCCTTCATAAATGGACTTGAATCACATGCAGTTTCTGGTCCTCTGAGCAAGATTGTTTTTCTGGTAAGGAAAGTCACTATTGTGCTCCCATTGCCATACACAGTGCAAATAGCACTTACGTCTGTTCCCAGGAGGTACAGTGTATTGGACGGAACAGAAGCTTATCTACTTGTGAATTTCCTAAGCAGAGTTGAACTAGATATGGGCCGTGGTTAGGAAGCACAATTCTTTTGTTGTAAGCAAGCACAATGCTCTGGCTCTATAGAAACACAGTAGAGTAGAAGAGTACTCCTTCCACAAAAGCAGAGTGGATTTCTTGTAAGGCAAGGTAGTGTTTGTTTCCCCTTAATCAACAAAGTTGAATGACATGAAATTTCTGGTCCTAAGAGCTAGTGCTGTTTTCATGTAAGGAAAGTAACTATTGCGATCCCATTGCCATCCACATTCCAAATAGCTTTTGCCTTTGTTCCCAGCAAGTACAGAATATTGGACAGAAGAAAACCTACTGCTCTTGTCAATTTCCTCAGCAGATTTAAACTAGAAATGTCCCCTGTGTGAAGAAAGCACAGTTCTTTTGTTCTGAGAAAGCTCACTACTCTGGCTGTATAGGAAACACAGTAGAGTAGATGAATGCTCCTTTCTCAAAAGCAGAGTGTGTTTCTTTTAAGGCGAGGTAGCATTTGTTTCCCCTTCATAAGTGGAGTTGAATCACATGCAGTTTCTGGTCCTATGAGCAATAGTTGTTTTCTGGTAAGGAAAGTCACTATTGCACTCCCATTGCCATACACACTGAAAATAGCACTCACGTCTGTTCCCAGCAAATACAGTGTATTTGGATGGAATAGAAGCTACTGTTCTTGTCAGTTTTCTAAGCAGAGTTGAACTAGATATGGTAGTGTGTGTAGGAAGCACATTCGTTTTGTTCTGTGCAAGCTCATTCTTCGGGCTCTATAGGAAACACAATAGAGAAGAAGAATGCTCCTTTCTCATAAGCAGACTGTGTTTCTTGTATGGCAAGCTAGTGTTGGTTTCCCATTCCTATTCGGAGTTGAATCACATGAAAATTCTGGTCCTAAGACTAAGGGTCGTTTTCTGGTAAGGAAAGTCACTATTGCGCTACCACTGCCATACACCATTCAAATTGTACTGGCATCTGTTCCCAGAAAATACAGTGTATTTATCAGAAGTGTATCTACTGTTCTTGTCAGTTTCCTAAGCAGAGTTGAACTAGATATGGCTCGTCTGTGTAGGAAGCACATTCATTTTGTTCTGAGCAAGCTCACTCTTCGGGCTGCATAGAAAACACAATAAAGAAGAAGAATGCTCCTTTCTCAAAAGCAGAGTGTGTTTCTTGTACGGCAAGCTAGTGTTGGTTTCCCATTCCTAATCGTAGTTGAATCACATAAAAATTCTGGTCCTAAGATCAAGGGTAGTTTTCTGGTAAGGAAAGCCACTATTGCACTCCCAGTGCCATACACCGTTCAAATTGCACTGGCGTCTGTTCCCAGAAAATACAGTGTATTGATGAGAAGTGTATCTACTGTTCTTGTCAGTTTCCTAAGCAGAGTTGAACTAGATATGGCCCATGTGTGTAGGAAGCTCATTTCTTTTGTTTGGAGCAAGCTCACTGCTCTGGCTCTATTGGAAACATGGCTGTGTCGAAGACTTCTCCTTTCACAAAGGAGAGTTTGTTTCTTGTAAGGCGAGCTAGTATCGGTTTCCCCTTCAAAAACATAGTTAAATCACATACTGTTTCTTGTCCTAGGATTAAGTATTGTTTTCTGGTAAGGAAAGTCACTATTGTGCTCCCATTGCCATACACAGTTCAAATAGCACTCGCGTCTGCTCCCAGCAAGTTCAGTTTATTGGACAGAAGAGAAGCTACTGTTCTTGTCAGTTTGCTAAGCAGAGATGAACTAAATATGGCCCATGTGTTTAGGAAGCACAGTTCTTTGTTCAGAGCAAGCTCACTATTCTGGACCTATAGAAAACACAGTAGAGTAGAAGAGTGCTCCTTTCTCAAAAGCAGAGTATGATTTTTGTAAGGCAAGCTCGTTTTGGTTTCCAATTCAATAACAGAGTTGTATCACATGAAGTTTCTGGTCATATGAGCAAGAGTTGTTTTCTGTTCTTGTCAGTTTCCTAAGCAGAGTTGAACTAGTTATGGCCCGTTTGTGTAGGAAGCACAGTTCTTTTGTTCTGAGCAAGCTCATTCTTCTGGCTCTGTAGGAAACACAGTACAACAGAAGTGTGCTCCTTTCTCAAAAGCAGAGTGTGTTTCTTGTAAGGCGAACTAGTGTTGGTTTCCCCTTCAGAAATGGAGTTGAATCACATGCAGTTTTTGGACCTCAGAGCAAGAGTTGTTTTCTGCTAAGGAAAGTCACTAGTGTGCTCCCATTGCCATACACAGTGCAATGAGCACTCGGGTCTGTTCCCAGCAAGTACAGTATATTGGATGGAAGAGAATCTACTGCTCTTGTCAGTTTGCTTAGCAGAGATTAAGTACATATGGCCCATGTGTTTAGGAAGCACAGTTTCTTTCTTCTGAGCAAGCTCACTGTTCTGGCTTTACTGGAAATAGAGTAGAGGAGAAGAGTTCTTCTTTCGCAAAAGCAGAGTGTGTTTCTTGTAAGGCACGCTAGTGTACATTTCCCCTTCATAAACATAGTTGAATCACATGCAGTTTCTGGTCCTACTAGCAAAACTTGCTTTCTGGTAAGTAAAATCAATAGTGTGCTCCCTTTACCATACACAGTGCAAATAGCCCTCACATCTCTTCTAAGCAAGTACAGTGTATTGGACGGAAGAGAAGCTACTGTTCTTGTCAGTTTTTAAAAAAGAGTTTAACTAGATATGGTCCATGTGTGTAGGACGCTCTGTTCTTTTTTTCTGAGAAAGCTCACTGTTCTGGCCCTATAGGAAATAAAGTAGAGTAGAAGCGTGCTCCTTTCTCAACAGAAGAGTGTGCTTCCTGTAAGGTGAGCTAGTGTTGGTTTCCCCTTTATAAACGGAGTTGATTCACATGCAGTTTCTGGTCCTACCAGCAAGAGTTGTTTTCTGCTAAGGAAAGTCACTAGTGTGCTCCCATTGCCATACACAGTGCAATGAACACTCGGGTCTGTTCCTACAAGTACAGTGTATTTCACGGAAGAGAAACTACTTTTCTTGTTAGTTTCCTAAGCAGAGTTGACCTAGATATGTCCCATGTGTGTAGGAAGCAAAGTTCTTTTGTTCTGTGCAAGCTAAACTGTTCTTACCCTATAGGGAAAACAGTAGAGTAGAAGAGTGCTCCTTTCTCAAAAGCAGAGTGTGTTTCTTGTAAGGTGAGCTAGTGTTATTTCCACTAGATAAACGGAGTTGACTCACATGCAGATTCAGGTCCTATGAACAAGAGTTGTTTAATGGTAAAAAAGACACTATTGCGCACCAATTTCCATACATTGTGCAGGTAGCACTCTTGTCTGTTCCTAGCAAGTACAGTGTATAAGACTGAAGAGAAGCTACTTTTCTAGTCGGTTTATTAACAAGAGTTGAACTAGATATGTCCCATGTGTGTAGGAAGCACAGTTCTTTTGTTCTGAGCAAGCTCACTGTTCTTACCCTATAGGGAAAACAGTAGAGTAGAAGAGTGCTCCTTTCTCAAAATCAGAGTGTGTATCTTGTAAGGGGAGCTAGTGTTGCTTTCCCCTTCATAAATTGAGTTGAAACACATGCAGTTTCTGGTTCTACGAGCAAGAGAAGTTTTCTGTTCTTGTCAGTTTCCTAAGCAGAGTTGAACTAGATATGGCCCGTGTGTGTAGGAAGCACAGTTCATTTGTTCTGAGCAAGCTCACTGTTCTGGCCCTATAGGAGACACACAAGAGTAGAAGATGTTTCTTTCTCAAAAGCAGAGTGTGTTTCTTGTAAGACGAGCTGGTGTTTGTTCTCCATTCATAACGGAGTTCAATCACATGCAGTTTCTGGTCCGACAAGCATGAGTTGTTTTCTGGTAAGGAAAGTCACTACTGTGCTCCCATTGTCATACACAGTGCAATTAGCACCGGCGTCTGTTCCAGCAAGTACAGTGTATTGGATGGAAAATAAGCTACTGTTCATGTCAATTTCCTAAGCAGAGTTGAACTAGATATGACCCGTGTGTGTAGGAAGTACAGTTTTTTTTCTGAACAAGCTCACTGTTCTGGCCCTAAAAGATACATAGTAGATTAGATGAGTGCTCCTTTCAAAAGCAGAGTGTGTTTCTAGTAAAGCGAGCTATTGTTGGTTTCCACTACATAAGCGGAGTTGAATCACATGCATTTTCTGGCCCTACGAGCAAGAGTTGTTTTCTGGTATGGAAAGTCACTCTTGTGTTCCCATTGACATACACAGTTCAAATAGCACTCATGTCTCTCCTCAGCAAGTACATTGTATTGGCCTGAAGAGAAGCTCCTTTTCTTGTCAGTCTCTTAAGCGAAGCTGAACTAGATATGGCCCATGTGTGTAGTAAGCACAGTTCTCTTACTCTGAGAAAGCTCATTGTTCTGGCACTATAGGAAACACAGTAGAGTAGAAGAGTGCTCCTTTTTCAAAAGCAGAGTGTGTTTCTTGTAAGGCGAGCTAGTGTTCGTTTCCAGTACATAAGCAGAGTTGAATCATATGGAGTTCCTAGTCCTACGAGCAAGAGTTGTTTCTAGTAAGGAAAGTCACCATTGAGCTCCCATTGCCATATACAGTGCAAATAGCACTAGCATCTGTTCCCAGCAAGTACAGTGTATTGGAAGTTAAATAAGCTACTGTTCTCCTCAGTTTCCTAAACAGAGTTGAACTAGATATGACCCATGTGTGTATGAAGCACTATTATTTTATTCTGAGCAAGCTCACTGTTATTGCTCTATAGTAAACACAGTACTGTAGAACAGTGCTCCTTTCTCAAAAGCAGAGTGTGTTTCTAGTAAGGCGAGCTAGTGTTGGTTTCCACTACAAAAAGGAGTTGAATCACATGCAGTTTCTGGTCCGAAGAGCAAGAGTTGTTTTACGGTAAGAAGAGTCACTATTGCGGACCCCTTGCCCTACACAGTGCAAATAGCACTTGTGTCTGATCCCAGCAAGTACAGTGTATTGGACTGAAAAGAAGCTACTGTTCTTGTCAGTTTCCTAAGCAGAGTTGAACTATATATGGCCCATGTGTGTAGGAAGCTCATTTCTTTTGTTTTGAGCAAGCTCACTGCTCTGGCTCTATTGGAAACACAGATGTGTCAAAAACTTCTCCTTTCACAAAAGCAGAGTTTGTTTCTTGTAAGGCAAGCTAGTATCAGTTTCTCCTTCAAAAACATAGTTAAATCACATACTGTTTCTTGTCCTAGGAGTAAGAATTTTTTTCTGGTAAGGAAAGTCATTATTGTGCTCCCATTGCCATACACAGTTTAAATATCACTTGCGTCTGCTCCCAGCAAGTTCTTTGTATTGAACAGAAGAGAAGCTACTGTTCTTGTCAGTTTGCTAAGCAGAGTTGAACTGGATATGGCCCATGTGTTTAGGAAGCACAGTTCTTTTGTTCAGAGCAAGCTCACTCTTCTGGACCTATAGGAAACACAGTAGAGTAGAAGAGTGTTCCTTTCTCAAAAGCAGAGTGTGTTTCTTGTAAGGCAAGCTAGTGTTGGTTTCCCCTTCAATAACAGAGTTGTATCACATGAAGTTTCTGGTCATATGAGCAAGAGTTGTTTTCTGTTCTTGTCAGTTTCCTAAGCAGAGTTAAACTAGTTATGGCCCGTTTGTGTAGGAAGCACAGTTCTTTTTTTCTGAGCAATCTCACTCTTCTGGCTCTGTAGGAAACACAGTACAACAGAAGTGTGCTCCTTTCTCAAAAGCAGAGTGTGTTTTTTGTAAGGCGAACTAGTGTTGGTTTCCCCTTCAGAAATGGAGTTGAATCACATGCATTTTTTGGGCCTCAGAGCAAGCGTTGTTTTCTGCTAAGGAAAGTCACTAGTGTGCTCCCATTTCCATACACAGTGCAATGAGCACTCGAGTCTGTTCCCAGCAAGTACAGTGTATTGGATGGAAGAGAATCTACTGCTCTTGTCAGTTTGCTTAGCAGAGATAAAGTACATATGGCCCATGTGTTTAGGAAGCACAGTTTCTTTCTTCTGAGCAAGCTCACTGTTCTTTCTTTACTGGAAATAGAGTAGAGGAGAAGAGTGCTTCTTTCGCAAAAGCAGAGTGTGTTTCTTGTAAGGCACGCTAGTGTACATTTCCCCTTCATAAACGTAGTTGAATCACATGCAGTTTCTGGTCCTACTAGCAAAACTTGCTTTCCGGTAAGTAAAGTCACTAGTGTGCTCCCTTTACCATACACAGTGCAAATAGCCCTCACATCTCTTCCAAGCAAGTACAGTGTATTGGATTGAAGAGAAACTACTGTTCTAGTCAGTTTTTAAAAAAGAGTAAATTAGATATGGTCCATGTGTGTAGGACGCTCTGTTCTTTTTTTCTGAGAAAGCTCACTGTTCTGGCCCTATAGGAAATACAGTAGAGTAGAAGCGTGCTCCTTTCTCAAAAGAAGAGTGTGTTTCTTGTAAGGCGAGCTAGTGTTTGTTTCCCCTTTATAAACGGAGTTGAATCACATACAGTTTCTGGTCCTACCAGCAAGAGTTGTTTTCTGCTATGGAAACTCACTAGTGGGCTCCCATTGCCATACACAGTGCAATGAACACTCGGGTCTGTTCCCACAAGTACAGTGTATTTCACGGAAGAGAAACTACTTTTCTTGTTAGTTTCCTAAGCAGAGTTGAACTAGATATGGCCCGTGTGTGTAGTAAGCAGAGTTCTTTTGTTCTGAGCAAGCTCACTGTTCGGACCCCTTAGGAAACACAATAGAGTAGAAGAGTGCTCTTTTCTCAAAAGCAGAGTGTGTTTCTTGTAAGGCGAGCTAGTGTTTGTTTCCCAGTCAGAAGTGGAGTTGAATCCCATGCAGTTTCTGGTCCTACGAGCAAGATTTGTTTTCTGGTAAGAAGAGTCACTATTGCTCTCCCATTGCCATAAGCAGTGCAAATAGCACTCGCGTCTGTTCCCAGCAAGTACAGTGTATTGGACTGAAGAGGAGCTACTGTTCTTGTTAGTTTCCTAAGTAGAGTTGAACTAGATATGGCCCGTGTGTGTAGGAAGCACAGTTCTTTTGTTCTGAGCAAGCTCACTGTTCTGGCCCTATAGGAAACACAGTAGAGTAGAAGAGTGCTCTTTTCTCAAAAGCAGAGTCTCTTTCTTTTAAGGCGAGCTAGCGTTTATTTCCCAGTTCTAAATGGAGTTGAATCACATGCAGTTTTCGGTCCTATGAGCAAGAGTTGTTTTCTGGTAAGGAAAGTCACTATTGCGCTCCCATTGCCATATACAGTGCAAATAGCACAAGTGTCTGTTCCCAGCAAGTACAGTGTATTGGACTGAAGAGGAGCTACTGTTCTTGTCAGTTTCCTAAGCAGAGTTGAACTAGATATGGCCCGTCTGTGTAGGAAGCACAGTTCTTTTGTTCTGAGCAAGCTCACTGTTCTGACCCCATAGGAAACACAGTAGAGTAGAAGATTGTTCTTTTCTCAAAAGCAGAGTGTGTTTCTTGTAAGGCAAGCTAGTGTTTGTTTCCCAGTCAGAAATGGAGTTGAATCCCATGCAGTTTCTGATCCTACGAGCAAGAGTTATTTTCTTTTAAGAAGAGTCACTATTGTGTTCCCATTGCCATACACAGTGCAAATAGCACACGTGTCTGTTCCCAGCAAGTACAGTGTATTGGACTGAAGAGGAGCTACTGTTCTTGTCAGTTTCCTAAGCAGAATTAAACTAGATATGGCCGTGTGTGCAGGAAGCACAGTTCTTTTGTTCTGAGCAAGCTCACTGTTCTGGCCATATAGGAAACACAATAGAGTAGAAGAGTGCTCTTTTCTCAAAAGCAGAGTGTGTTTCTTGTAAGGAGAGCTATCGTTTGTTTCCCAGTCCTAAATGGAGTTGAGTCACATGCAGTTTTTTGTCCTACGAGCAAGAGTTGTTTTCTGGTAAGAAGAGTCACTATTGCGCTCCCATTGCCATACAAAGTGTAAATAGCACTCGCGTCTGTTCCCAGCAAGTACAGTGTATTGGACTGAAGAGGAGCTACTGTTCTTGTCTGTTTCCTAAGACGAGTTGAACTAGATATGGCCCGTGTGTAGGCAGCACAGTTCTTTTGTTCTGAGCAAGCTCACTGTTCGGAACACTTAGGAAACACAGTAGAGTAGAAGAGTGCTCTTTTCTCAAAAGCAGAGTGTGTTTCTTGTAAGGAGAGCTAGCGTTTGTTTCCCAGTCCTAAATGGAGTTGAGTCACATGCAGTTTTTTGTCCTACGAGCAAGAGTTGTTTTCTGGTAAGAAGAGTCACTATTGCGATCCAATTGCCATACACAGTGTAAATAGCACTCGCGTCTGTTCCCAGCAAGTACAGTGTATTGGACTGAAGAGGAGCTACGGTTCTTGTCTGTTTCCTAAGCAGAGTTGAACTAGATATGGCCCGTGTGTGTAGGAAGCACAGTTCTTTTGTTCTGAGCAAGCTCACTGTTCGGAACACTTAGGAAACACAGTAGAGTAGAAGAGTGCTCTTTTCTCAAAAGCAGAGTGTGTTTCTTGTAAGGTGAGCTAGTGTTTGTTTCCCAGTCAGAAATGGAGTTGAATCCCATAGAGTTTCTGGTCCTACAAGCAAGAGTTGTTTTCTGGTAAGAAGAGTCACTATTGGGCCCCCATTGCCATACACAGTGCAAATAGCACTTGCGTCTGTTCCCACCAAGTACAGTGTATTGGACTGAAGAGGAGCTACAGTTCTTGTCAGTTTCCTAAGCAGAGTTGAACTAGATATGGCCGTGTGTGTAGGAAGCACAGTTCTTTTGTTCTGAGCAAGCTCACTGTTCGGACAGTGTATTGGACTGAAGAGGAGCTACTGTTCTTGTCAGTTTCCTAAGCAGAGTTGAACTAGATATGGCCCGTGTGTGTAGGAAGCACAGTTCTTTTGTTCTGAGCAAGCTCACTGTTCGGACCCAATAGGAAACACAGTAGAGTAGAAGAGTGCTCTTTTCTCAAAAGCAGAGTGTGTTTCTTATAAGGCAAGTTAGTGTTTGTTTCCCAGTCAGAAGTGGAGTTGAATCCCATGCAGTTTCTGGTCCTACGTGCAAGAGTTGTTTTCTGGTAAGAAGAGTCACTATTGCGCTCCCATTGCCATACACAGTGCAAATAGCACTCGCGTCTGTTCCCAGCAAGTACAGTGTATTGGACTGAAGAGGAGCTACTGTTCTTGTTAGTTTCCTAAATAGAGTTGAACTAGATATGGCCCGTGTGTGTAGGAAGCACAGTTCTTTTGTTCTGAGCAAGCTCACTGTTCGGACGCAATAGGAAACACAGTAGAGTAGAAGAGTACCCTTTTCTCAAAAGCAGAGTGTGTTTCTCGTAAGGCAAGCTAGCATTTGTTTCCCAGTCCTTAATGGAGTTGAGTCACTTGCAGTTTCTGGTCTTATGAGCAAGAGTTGTTTTCTGGTAAGAAGTGTCACTATTGCGCTCCCATTGTCATACACAGGGCAAATATAACTGGTGTCGGTTCCCAGCATGTACAGTGTATTTCACTGAAGAGGATCTAATGTTCTTGTCAGTTTCCTAAGCAGAATTGATCTAGATATGGCCGTGTGTGTAGGAAGCACAGTTCTTTTGTTCTGAGCAAGCTCAATGTTCTGGCTGTATAGGAAACACAGTAGAGTAGAAGAGTGCTCTTTTCTCAAAAGCAGAGTCTCTTTCTTTTAAGGCGAGCTAGCGTTTATTTCCCAGTTCTAAATGGAGTTGAATCACATGTAGTTTTCGGTCCTATGAGCAAGAGTTGTTTTCTGGTAAGGAAAGTCACTATTGCGCTCCCATTGCCATACACAGTGCAAATAGCACAAGTGTCTGTTCCCAGCAAGTACAGTGTATTGGACTGAAGAGGAGCTACTGTTCTTG
>NC_081435.1:300000-377500 GCF_949786415.1 Peromyscus eremicus
GATACTGCTGAAATTTTGAATGGAAAAAAAATGACATGTACAAACTGATGCATACAAGAAAAGAAACTTTAGCTGTCAGGCACATCAGGCTCCTGCAGGAATCCAGTAGGACAGGAGAACCCTGGGAGTATTGAAAGAACCAACGAGGCTGTAAGACTGGCCCCTTTGGGTGTTGATGTGCTGTCCAAATCACAGTCTGAAGAGGTTCAGCCAACACAGGCATCACTGACTTGGTCTCATCCCAAAATGTCTATCAGTCTGTGTGGTCAGTGGTGGAAAGGGCTCTGAAGGATGGAGGCTGGTGATGGAGTGAATGGCAGCAACAGGGATGCAGGGCTCTGACCACTTCTAACAGAGTGGTCCTGGACAATGGCTGGAGCCAAAATACAGTTTACATTAGCTCGAGAGGGTTGCTGGGATTTGCCACAGTTGTGGACAAAACCCAGAACCCTGCATTGTGTAAATGAAACACTGGAGCAAAGAGAGAACTATGGGGAACTAAGGAGAGAACACCCAGTCAGGGAAGAGGATGGTGATGCCAGGGGCAGTACAACAGCACCAGGAGTGGGGCTGGGTGGGGAGTAGGCTGTGTGGGGCCCTCCCCTCTAGGAGGAAGCTGCTCTAGGTCTAAAATTACCCTTTTGTCATTATCTGTGTCTTCATACCAGGCTAAGCATTGCTTCGTCTCATCAAGAAAAGCCCTGTAATCAGGTTAGGATGGGGCTAGCGGTCTGCACGCACAGCACAAGCTACTTCTCAGAGTCTCAGTGAAGAGGCTAATTGGGAATTCTATTTTCATGACATCCTTGGAGAATCAATTCCCATTCGCAGCATATAGGAATCATTCTGCACAATAAACCCAGAGAGCCTGGAACTCTCAATGTTCACAATTTTAAGAAAAGGTGTTAGGCACCCCATGGTCATACCTGATGCTGCAGGCTTGCCATCTCACACACCATCAGTAAAAATGTTCTGTGAGCTGGCTATTCTCAATGTGTGGGAACTGGTGCCTTGCCAGGGCCATGTGCAGCAGCAACAACAGCTGATCTACCATGGCAAACCATTTGGAAGCGCTCTGGCTCCATTCACCCCTGCCAGGGTGAGCACAAAGGTTTGTGGCAGGAAGTGCATGTCCTTGGAGGCCTGTGCTGACCCAAGGCCTGCATTTTGCTTTTAAGGACCACATCTTTCATTGGAACCTTGGAAATAACATTTAGGCCAAGCTGGCCAGCCAAGTGAGCCCCAGGGATCTGCCCATCTCTGTCTCCTTAGCATTGGGCTTTCAAGCATAGACTAACCACATTAGATGAGCAACTTTTTAGATGAGTACTGGGAATTGAACTCAGGTCCTCAGCAGTACTTTACTGACTGAGCCATCTTCCCAGTCCTGATTTTAGATCCTTTCTGGCACTGAAAGTGCAAGGGAGGCTGTAGTAGCATCATTTCCCCTCCCAGGGTCTGGAAAATCAATTGACTAATTGGCATCTAGTATTAATTTCCCTTTGAACACCCTCCATGTCCCCAGGACCAGGTTACATCATCCCTTTCTGAGTTCCTCTCCTCTCTGCCCTGGGGAATCATGAAAATGTGTTTATATTTCTGGCTTTATTTGATTGTTGTTCTGGTCTTGGCATTGGTGAGCAAACAGCTAGAATTTGGTCAAGCGTGCAATATCATAAGGAAATTGGTTTATTCATCTATATGTCCATTTATTCATTCTTTCGTTCAAGTGGCCTGGGATTCCTATTTCTCAAAGACAATTTGAGGATTAGAATCATTTCTACAGAAGTAGTAATTTGGCCCTGGTTCAGCCAGCCTCTCCACTTGAGCACACTAAACTGGTAACAATAGCCCTTGTCACAAAGCCTATGTGATACTGGCATGCATTTTGCTATTGCATTGTTAAAGATGCCATTCTAAGGGTCCCTCATGTTGGTGCTGGTACATGAGTATCTACTTGTTAATTTAAAGACACTTATTGAGTACTTACCATGGACCTGGAACTGAGGACCTAAAAAGTAAATATAATTGGTATTTCCTAAAAGGAGTTCATTATCTAGGAAGGACATATGTATGCATGTACTCTATAGAACAGGACACAGGTGTGTGTGGTGATATTGTGTTTCCCAAAATATATCGTGCACCCTAATTTATATGAGGTCAGAGAACAGAACAGCCACTAGACAGACATAGAGGCCAGAAAATGGTGGCACTCACACCTTTAATCCTAGCATTCCAGAGGCAGAGATCCATCTGGATCTCTGTGAGTTCAAAGCCACACTGGAAACAGCCAGGCATGGTGACTCCCGGGAACTGAGCCTTTAATCCCAGGAAGTGATGGCAGAAAGGCATATAAGGTGTGAAAACCAGGAACTAGGCTGGTTAAGCTTTTAGGCTTTTGAGCAGCACAGTTCAGCTGAGATCCATTTGGATGAGGACACAGAAGCTTCCAGTCTGAGGAAACAAGATCAGCTGAGGAATTGGCAAGGTGAGGTGGCTGTGCTTGTTCTGCTTCTCTGATCTTCCAGCATTCACCCCAATACCTGGCTTCAGGTTTGTTTTCTTAATAAGACCATTTAAGATTCATGCTACAGGTGTGCATATAGTATATGGATTGGGACACAGGCATAGATACAGTCTATAAAATTTAAGACACAGGTGCACATGTAGACTATAGAACAAGACACAGTCATGCATATAGTCTACAGACTGGAACACATGCATGGATATAGTCTATAAAATATAGGACACAGGTGTGCATATAATCTATAGAACAGGACACAGGTGTGCAGTAGTCTATAGAAGAAGACATAGGCATACATATAGTCCATAGACTAGGACACAGGTATGCATATAATGTATAGATTGGGATAGAGGAGTTCATATAGTCTATAGAAGATGACATAGGTGTACATACCGCATATAGATTAGGACACAGGTGTGCATATAGTCCATATAACAGAACATAGGTATGCACGTAGTCTATAGACTAGGACATGTAGCATATAGACTAGGACACAGGTGTACATATAGTTTATAAACTGGGACACAGGTGTACATATAGTCTATAGACTGAGGCACAGATGTGCATGTAGTCTGTAGCATATAGTAAGTGTGACATTACATCAGTAGTACAGATACAAAGTAAGACATAGACTCAGGCTCCGAATCCTGCTATGATTTTCCTTGGCTAAAAGGCAGGTAACCAGTATTGCAGGGAGAGAACATTTCATGGACAGACACAGAACAGCGTGAAAGTACTTGATGCATCCTTTTGATTTAGTCTAGGAATTGTGAGGGTCACTGTGATGGGATCACAGATCCATGAGACACAGTGGCAAAGACAGGGCTGGAAAAGTAGACTAAAGGATCTGCAAGAGCATTCTGCAAGCTCAACAATTAAATAAGTAAGTTTTCAAAAGATCCCAGGGCATTTATAGAAATACACACTACATGAAGAAATTTGTGTGTCATATACCTAATGGCAATTTAAAAAGACATTTGAAGTATAGGAAACAGAGAGATGAAACATATGTAAAACCATGAATGGCTATTCATATATGGTACACATTCAGTTGTTCGAAATGAAAGGAAACTTAGGTCCTGAGCTTCCCAGACACCAAAACCAAAAGGGTAATAGGAAGTTCACTGCACCTCTGTGATGAAAGCCAATTGCTCCAGGGAGGCTGGCTTCTTCTAGAAGGAAGAGTCCAGGGAGATTTCTCCTGGTTTTCATCAGTTTCCATGTGGGATACAGTGGAAATGTCTTCAACAGTATCCCCACACTAGCAATTTTTTAGGACTGTTCCTTGTAATATCCCTCAGCGCAAGTCAATGGCACTCTGCCAGAGTGTAATTCAGTAAAAACATCTCTGCTCAAGCCAGAGCAGTTCAGCCCACGCCTGCCGCTTGGACTGGTTTGGCTTGATGTGGGATATGACTGAGGGTAGGAGAGGAAAAGGTGTCCTCCCCATCTCTCAGGCAGTGGTCCCTGAGTATTGCTCCTCACAACAGGACCCTTAAATATATTAGCAGGAACTGAACTTAAGCCCTCTTTTCATTGGCAGAGATCTCAGGAATAAAGGGAACCTTGGGTTATGTAACAAAGTATATTTTCCAAAGATGTTTAACCTTGGAAGGGAAGTAATTGATCAAGTTGAACTAGCAGTGTAACCCACAGGCTGAGTACAGACTGGCCTGGCATCAAGGCCCAGCTGTTACTGAAAACTGACCTGGCAGTATGCATCTGGCTGTGAACTCTCAACAGAAGGTGGGCATACAAAAACCCCTCAGATTTTTAAAAGGAAAGCAGTGGGCTGATTATACTTTGAAATTTGGCCCTTTTTCTATGAGCTAAAGCATTGTATGAGCAGGAACTTAGATGCATGAAGCTGATGTGTGTATGTGTTACAGTGTTTTGCTTTGTTTTGATTCAAAAGCTATGGCAGTCACTGAAAAGATAAAGTACATTTGTCCAGGCACAAATAACATGTCCTATATATCATATCAGATTATATTATAGTGCAGTTTATAAACTACATTCTGGTCACTTTTATCCGGGATGTGTGTGCATGCATGCATGCGTTCATGCGTGCCTGCATGCCTGCCTGTCATACACAAATATGCACTTGGGCAGGGGTGTGTGGTTGTATGTATAGGTCTGAGGACAACTTTTGAGTGTTAGTTCCTTCCACTGTGGATTCTGGTAGTCAGGCTTGTGCAGCAAGCATTCCTAACCTCTGAACTGTCTCCCTGGCATGCCAGTATGTCATGCAGATGAAAAAACTGTAGCTTGAGCTAATTGTCATGGATATTTGAAAACCAGGATTGTCACATTTTCATTGTAGTACAACCCAATACAAAGACGGTGATTTTTGAAAGTCTTTATAAACACGCTCAGCAGCTGCTAGGCTGTTGAAAAATTCTGAGCATTGTAGGTAGGGAAAGATCCCTGTAGCTGAATTACAAGAAATATCTACACCATAGGCAGCAATGCTCCAGCAGTGCTGTGCTCATGGGAAGTCGAGTACATTCTGGTTCCTAGACCCCATGAAAGGCTCCAAATGTGTTCTGGCCAGAGATGGCACTTCACACCTGGACTACTTCTTCACTACTACTTCTTCACACCTTCCTTTTGTCAGGTGTAGCAAGTTTGTTTCCATATATGTCTGTGTATGTGGGCTCCTAATGATACAAAGTTACCTTCACTCATATTGTAGAAACTGTAAATGATCATACCTGTTGATACACAGTTGCAGAATCTTCCCCCAAGGGACTTAACTCAATATAAACTCAAGGATAAGATTGAACTTTGCATGTTGAGACAGAGAATAAACCTGGCTGTCTCCGAGTACCTACATTTTCATTAAACTTGGAAAGGTCTAAAACCTGTGTCTAGTTTCTTTGGCCAGTTGGGAAATTCATGCGACAGTACAAAGATAGAGGTTAAACACAGGCATTCTTGCCTCTGACTTCACAGTATGCTAAATTGTAAATGTCCCCAAAGATAGGTTGCTTCTTCCAGTCAACAGAGTACATGTCACTGGGGAGCAGCTGGTACTCAGTATGGTACATCCCACCCCTAATTTATATCTTGGAAAGGGATCCAAAGTCTTTGTACAGTAGACATTCCTGGCAAGAAAACGTATTGTGGGCTGGAGAGATGGCTCCACTGTTAAGAGTACTTGTTGCTCTTCCAGAGGACCTGCATTCAGTTCCCAGCACCCATATGGCGCTCACAACCATCTATAACTCCAGTTCCAGGGGATCTAATGTCCTCTTCTGACCTCCATGAGTAGCATGCACATATGGTACACATAATTATATACAGGCAAGCACTCTTAAATATAAATAAATCTTTTAAATATGCATATTGCATCTTCAATAAAGAAGTAGTCCAGCTACTTGGGAAGATGGGGCAGCTTATAGTAAATAAGACCGTGTCTTTAAAACAAAGTCAAAGTAAAACGAGCAGAGCTATTCCCACTGTACACACAGCTGCCCACAGCTGTGTACTTCCTGACAGACAGCCATTTGTTGTCCCACCAGTGTGTCCCAGTGCCTTCTGTGACCTGTTACTATATCTGTGAGAAGAACATTAGAAAACAGGGTGTAACATGAATTTTAAAAGGTCTTATTAATTAAAAAAAAAAAAACCCAAACCCGGAGCCAGATATTAGTGTGAAAACTGAAAGATCAGAGAAACAGAACAATCCACAGCCAACCTCACCTCGCCAACTCCTCAGCTGCTCTTGTTTCCTCAGACTGAAAGCCTCTGAGTCCTTACCCCTGAGAGTCTCAATTGAACTACTGCTAAAAGCCTCTAGTTCCTGGTCCTCACGCCTTATATACCTTTCTGCTTCCTACCATCACTTCCTGGGATTAAAGGCGTGTGTCCTTCCCAAGCAAAGACATGAGATCTCAAGTGCTGGTATTAAAGGTGTGTGCCACCATGCCTGGCTCTGTTCCCATTGTGTCCTTGAACTCACAGAGATCCAGATGGATCTCTGCCTCCAGAGGGATAGGATTAAAGGCATGTGTGCCACCACTGTCTGGCCGCTATGTCTAATCCAGTGGCTGGCTCTGTCCTCTGATCCCCAGATAAGTTTTATTTGTTAGAACACAAGTAAAATATCACCACAACAGGGCAGTCCGAGTGTCATCAGAGGAACATCATCCAGGAACTGATGGGAGCAAATACAGCCAAACATTAGGCAAAGCCAGAGGAACCGTGCAGAAGAAGGAGAGAAGGGATGTAGAGGCCAGAGGGGTAAAGGAGAAGAACTAGGAGAACACAGCTCACAGAGACTGAAGCTACAAACATGGACCACAAACCTCAGACTCATCTGAGCTAGGTCCTCTGCATATATCTATGGTTGTATAGCTTGATGTTCTTGTGGGATTCTGTAGGGGTTGTCTCTGACTCTTTTGCCTACACTTGGGACCCTTTCCTCCTACTGGGTTGCCTCATCCAGTCTTGATATGAGATATACCAAGTCTTACTGTAACTTGATAGGTCATGTTTGGTGGACATCACTGGGAGGCCTGCTCTGCTTTTTATTTTTATTTTTATTTTTAAGGGAAACAGAGGAGGAGTGGATCTGGGACGGGGAGGGGCTGGGAGGACTGGAGAAAGGGGAAATGTGAAGATACAATGTATGAGAGAATAAAAGAAAAAAAATTGGAAAGCGAATATAAGAAAATAACAGAAAAAGAAAGAAAACAGGGCAGTCACCACAGGAGTCACTTCTACTATTACTCATTTGCCAAATGATCATTGTGCATTGAAACGGTTAATGGAACATCATTAAAAAAAATAATCTGAGTCCCAAAGATTAGTTTCTGCTTTGAAAGATTTAATTCAGGTTGAGCATTGTGCTTCCTTTTCAGAGGAGGAGGAGAGGTCCAGGCCCATGTTATGCCAGAGTAAAGCAACCATGGGCAGCAGGCAGAGAGCTTCCAATGAGGACATAAGGTCCTGGAAATAACCCAACAGTGTGTTTGTTTAATGCTTTGCTCGGCTTACTTGTGATTTCTTAAAATTAGCATGATTTCTGATGTGCTTTTTAATATTAAAAATTCCCAGAAAGATCTTATTTGAGACCCTAATGGAACAGAAATGAGAACAAAGTCCAGTCATTCGAAAGCTGTAGATGAGGTTTCGGGATTGGCGTTTGTGAGTGGATCTGGGAGTATGCTTTGAAGTGTTGTACTGAGTATCCAGCCCTCCTCCTTGGTTTTCAGTTTGTAGCTATCACTGGCTGGGCCTGATTCTTAGGGGGTAGGGGTGGGGGGAAAGGAGGTGGGGAGTTGTTCTGAGTTAGTGGAAGACTAGGCATCACTTTTTGGATTTGTAAGTGGAGGATGCTATTATAGTACTTGAAGTTTCCTTTTTTGTATATCTAGCCCTTTTAACAATTCTTCATAGTATTCTGTATCATGATTGAGTGAGTGAGTGAGAGAGAGAGAAAGAGAGAGAGAGAGAGAGAGAGAGAGATTGAGATTGAGATCGAGTATGTTATATGGTTGTCCTTTGATATCCATGAGAGATTGTTTTCAAGACCCCTCACAGGGTCCCAAATCTGACTGTTCAAGTCCCTTATATAGAATAACATAACCTTTGCATAAAATCTACACACATCCCATGTTGCTGGAGAATTTCTCTCCAGCTCCCGCCACCAAGTCCCGCCAGTCCCAGAGCCCACTTATAAAATAAACACACAGACTCTTACATTATTTAAACTGCTTGGCCATTAGCTCAGGCCTGTTATTGTCTAGCTCTTACTCTTATATTTAGCCCATTTCTATTAATCTTTACTTTGCCACATGGCTCATGGCTTACTGGTACCTTACATCTTCCTTGTCCTGATGGCGGCTCGCAGTGTCTCTCTCTCAGCCTTCCACTTCCCAGAATTCTTTTCCTTGTCCCGCCTATACTTCCTGCCTAGCCAATGGCCAATCAGTGATTTATTTACTGACCAATCAGCAACACACTTGACATACAGACCATCCCACAGCACTTCCCCTTTTCTTTTCTTAAAAAGGAAGGTTTTAACTTTAACATAGTAAAATTACATATAACAAAACAATTATCAAGCAAGAATTACAGTTACAATATTAAAGAAGAGATCCTATCTATCTTCTATTTGTAAGTTTAAGGTTTTATATCTAACTTATCTTTTATTATAACTAAGGAAAATTGTAAGTATCTAGTCTTTAACCACATCAAAGACCTCAGAAGGATATACTACTACCTGAGAAATGGAGAAGGATATAAGCAACTTTTAGGAGTCTTGTAGGGTAGACAGAGACAGCTGGCAGCCTGGACAGTCATTCAAAGTTCTCTTGTAAAGTTGGGGCATCTGTCTTCAGCCCACAGGCCTAGAGTCTCTTATTCACTTTTCTCTGTGTCCTGTAGAATGTCTGGCAGTTTTCTCTGCAAAGCAGGAACCTGAAGGACCATTTTGTCAAGCAAAGTTCAGTGGTCACCTTTGTATGGGTCCTGCATGTCCAGTTGATCAGGCAGTCCAGGCAAGAACAGTTTCTTGCCCAAATGGCTATTTTTGTCAAGGTGAAGATAAACTCCATATGGAGTGTCTTCGATGCCCATCCTCCTCTCTGAAGTAAATCGGTGCTGTCAGGAGCAGACATGTCTCACTGTCCAGAAAGTCTAAATTTTTAAAACATTTTAAATGCCATATTCTGTAGGTCTTTGAAGTGTTTGAAGACTACCTATCTATCTGAAATATAACTATGTATACCTAGAAGACTTAACTAACATGGCTACAAATATGATTATCATAGATGACTAATTATTAATCTATTTTTTAATTATCCATTACAATTTTAAATGAGTTACATAAACATAATACCTCAAACAAGAATAGAAATATATATATATATACAGTATAACAAAATTAAGTTTAAACTTGTATCAATAAACTAAAATCTATAGCGATGTAAAACATTTTAAACAAGTTGTTACTCTTTAAAAGTAGGTTCATTAATCTACCCTTTCATCCTATCATATCTAAACTATCCCCTTTTTTGTTTTAGAAAGAGATTGTATTTATAATCAACCTGATTTAAATAAAAATATTGTTTTTTCTCTGTCCCACACCAGAGGGCTCTTCTGATTTGGGACACAAGAATCTCTTAACCATTCTTTTTTTTTTTTGAGCAATATGTCTGGGTTTAGAGGGGGAGTGAGCCAATTCCATCTCTAAAGCCAGCTTGGTATATTTGGGAATTTGGGCGTAGCTTCTCTTACTACTTCCTGCTGGAGGGGGGCGCTGTATCTTATGGGGACACAAAGAAAATTTTAGGATCATGGAGTAGTCCATGAGGCTGTATCATCTGAGCCAGTTGCCTTGAAACCATTCTGGATGTTGAGTCATCTGGGCCATGGTGTCATTGGAGACCTTTCAGGGGGTCTTGGCTGGTCAAACCTGATGTATCTTAATCTGGAACAAATCCATAGTCTCTGGCTTTCTGTGGAAACAAGAGCAGAGACTCTTTTCCAAAGCAACATATCCTTATATCCAAATTTTGAAGTCAAGGTACCTTTAAAATATACATTTTGGCATAACTCAACAGCTTTTACAATCAAATGTTTTTCTGCAGTTACGAATATCAAAGAGAACGTAATCCAGATTCTCTGTGTGGTAGTCATCTTTACGTGGCTTATTTTTTTATATTAGCTTGAGCCTATTGCTTTAAACTGCAGCCTTCTAAGCCTGAAACAGCGCAGTGGCTGCTGGCTCCGCCCACTTCAGCTTCCCAACATGGTGGCAGTCCGCTTTCCGCCAGCTCTGGGAGCCATAACTCTCAGAAATAGTGGGTCTACACTTTTACCAAAGTAGCGTGTAGCCCAGAAACCTCTTTTTTTGTTTTGTACTAGCAAAGGCTAAATCCACCACACAGTTTAATGTGCTACTTGCAGAGGCCTCATTCCTACCATACTGCAGGTCGAGAGTGCACACTAGGAACCCGCCAGTAGCTCAAACCGGCAGCTGCCGCTTATTTGAGAGAGACAATTAGGAAGCTGTTTTTAGGTCCGTTTTAGAATCTTTTTTCTAAGTTTTTAGGTGGAAACTCTTGCCACCACGTTGGACGCCATTTGTTGCTGGAGAATTTCTCTCCAGCTCCCGCCACCAAGTCCCGCCAGTCTCAGAGCCCACTTATAAAATAAACACACAGACTCTTACATTATTTAAACTGCTTGGCCATTAGCTCAGGCCTGTTATTGTCTAGCTCTTACTCTTATATTTAGCCCATTTCTATTAATCTTTACTTTGCCACATGGCTCATGGCTTACTGGTACCTTACATCTTCCTTGTCCTGATGGCGGCTCGCAGTGTCTCTCTCTCAGCCTTCCACTTCCCAGAATTCTTTTCCTTGTCCCGCCTATACTTCCTGCCTAGCCAATGGCCAATCAGTGATTTATTTACTGACCAATCAGCAACACACTTGACATACAGACCATCCCACAGCAATCCCATGTATGATTCAAATTATCTCTAAAGTGCTTATAATACCTACTGCAATATAAACAATCTGAATATTGTGTAGCGAATAATGACAGAGAAATTCTGGATATGTTCAGGACAGGTGCTTTTTTTTTTTTCAAATATTTTTCAGTCTGCAATTGATTGACTCATTGGATGCAAATCTAGCAGATATGGAGCTGACTCTGTACTGTCATCCGCTCTTTCCTCTAATTCTGCCTGAAAAATCACACATTCTTTTCTGATCCTGCCTGAAATAACTTCTTTTGCAAAGTTATACTGGCTGAAAGTTTATCGTTATCGCACCCACGGTACTCATGAGCTCATCTTCCAGTCCTCTGGGAGACTTGTAGTGAGTGGTCACACCTTCAAGCTGAATTGTGAATAGTGCAACCAGATTGTTTCACTTCCTCTCCTGGCTTAGGTACTCTGGGTGAGTTGGACCAAGAGCTATTTCAAACATGAGTATAATGTGGAGTGCTTTAGTTGGCTGGCAGGAACATGAGCCCTCTCAGAACAGGAGAATTAGTCCAGGAAGTGAAGAACAGATGGACACAGGACCACAAAGATAAAACTCTTTCCCTTGTTGAAAATGTAACTAAGCTGACACTGGCTGGGGGAGGACAGACATGTGCTCTGCCTGCTGTTCCTTGCCCTGAAATGGAGAGATAGTAGGTGAGAATTTAACATTGTTACTCTTTCTGTGTGTGTGTCCATCTTGATGTGACAATTTTGGGGTAAAGGCTTCCTTAAGTGTCACATTCATTAGTTGACACACCACCAGCTGGCATCTAGTCATTTCTGCAGCATGAGCTCTGTGTTACCATTTCTGAGACAATTATTGGCTGAACTGAATCTTTCTTGGTAGCATCAGAAGTAAAGCCAGAAGCCAATGGTGATACACAACACTTGTAACCCTAGCACTTAGGAGGCTGATGTGGAAGGATCGTGACTTTAAGACTAGCCTAAGTTGCATAGTGAAGTTGCCTCAAAAACAGACAGAAGCAGTTGTCCAACACAAAATGAACTCAATGATATTTTTGTAGACTTTTTGTCTCATTTTGCTTTGTTTGGGTATTTTTTTCTTTATTGGTCTTATTGAAGCATAATGTGTATGTTTCTTGTTTTTGTTTTTTAAAGAGAGAGAAAGAGAAAAGAGTGTAAAGTTGGGTAGGTAGGGATGTGGGGAGGATCTGGAAAGAACTAGGGGAGGCGAAAGCATGATCAGAATATATTATACAAACTTTTTTTCAATAAGAAGCAAACCAAAGATGTCATACAGAGGATTCTGCTTTAAGTGGTGTTGGTTTTGTCAGCGGTAAGGAAAGCCAGTCTGATAAAACTAGCAGGACGGTTCAAGTTACATTAGGGTTTCAGAGACTATAGTTATCAAAATTTTTTTGACAGAGTCTCAACTCTATTGACAAAGTATCTCAATTTTCTTGCAACATAATGTTTTTAATAGCGTGAAAATAAGAGCCATATATGGTTTTATATCAGCCAACAGCATGTGAAAGATTGGTTGGTTCTCAAAACTGCATAGGAAGAAGTCACTAAAGGGCTACACTGTCCACAGCATTGAAGCCTGGGGAAAATCACAGTATTTTACCGGTAGAAGGTTAATTGTGAGACTTAGCCTACAAGAAGATAATTACCTTTTTTAAGAAAACTAGAATCTTTGCCACTAAGATGGATTTGGGAGGAGAGGAAGGAGAGGAATAGGACGGTGACTGAACAAAGAAAAGCGGCAGTCTCAGCTGAACGTGCTGCTTTGGTGAGCCAGTCCTTTAGTTACTGCTGCGTGATAAATGCCTCAATGAATTTAGTTCCTCCCTGATGCAAGAGACATGTTTTGAAAAGCAGCTCATGCTTTAGCCCCTTTGGAAAAAGAAATAACAAATAATTAAGGCCACTATTCTTAAGGGGCTGAAATTTATTGGTTGTAGAAGGCAGCTAGGCTTGCAACTCTACCAGTTAACCTGCTCACTGTGTGAGCAAACAGGACTGGAAACACCCAGGGGCCCATAAAAGCATAGACAATCCTGGAGAACGTGGGCAGCTGTGTGGTATCCCGCCCTTCCGTGGATATGGTGATGCCCGCTCTCCCCAGCTAACTACCTCACTGTGTATAGAACTCTTCCGGCTCCATAAGGTATATACCTGGCCCCTCTGGAATCTATATGCTGTAGCATGAATCTTAAAGAATCTTATTAATAAAACCAAACCCAAGGCCAGTTATTGGGGTGAATGCTGGAAGATCAGAGAAGCAGAACAAGCCACAGCTTCCTCACCTTGCCACTTCCTCAGTTGATCCTGTTTCCTCAGACTGGAAGCTTCTGTGTCCTTCTCCCAATGGATCTCAGCTGAACTGTGCTGCTCAAAGCCTAAAACCTTTACCAGCCAAATGCTTCTAGTTTCTGGTCTTCACACCTTATATATCTTTCTGCTTTCTGCCATCACTCCCTAGGATTAAAGGCTCATTTCTTGGGATTAAAGGTATTGTCACCATACCTGGCTGTTTCCAATGTGGCCTTGAACTCACAGAGATCCAGAGGGGGATTTCTGCCTCTGAAATGCTAGAATTAAAGGTGTGAGTGCCACCATTTTCTAGCTTCTGTATCTAGTGGCTGTTCTGTTCTTTGACCCCATATAAGTTTATTAGGGTGCACAATATTTTGGGGAACACAATACCACCACATATATGCACCTAGAAGTTACTGTGTGGAATGTATAAAAATGTGGGAGATTAAATTTGGGGGGCACTTCCGGCACTTTACATACATGTTGAAATGGCACAATTACACTGTTGGGGAAATATAAGCATCCTTATTTCCACACTTGAAGAAATGGAGGGAGTATCCAAATTTAATCTCCTTGGTTTCCACATCTGTTGCTTTTCTATGACATGAAATGTCTGCTCCAGATGTGGCTGTTAAGAAATCAATGTAGCCAGGCGGTGGTGGCGCACACCTTTAATCCCAGCACTTGGGAGGCAGAGCCAGGCGGATCACTATGAGTTCGAGGCCAGCCTGGTCTACAGAGCAAGATCCAGGACAGACACCAAAACTACACAAAGAAACCCTGTCTCGGAAAAAAAGAAAAAAGAAAAAAAAGAAGTCAATGTATGACTTCTCCAAGCCTCAACTTTGTATTTGAAAAATGAGAGGTTAGACAGACTTGAAGGCCTCTTATCCTCTTGACTCTTCAGCGTTCAGAGGTGGGTCTGGCTGAAGTAGAGATCCATTAGCGGCAGGTCTAGGGAGGGACCTGAGTTTGAGCATCTAACCAGAGTCTAATGACTGCAGATGGTGCTGGTCTACAGACAGCCTGTAAGAAGTTAGACTGTGTACCAATCCCATTTTGGCTTCCAAGATGGCAGTGACTGTATCTTAGTCTTCTGGTCATACCCTTATACCTGTATTTATTTAGGTGACTGGCATGTTTAGCCCTCAATAATGGTACACACCTTGGACCTAGTTCACCTAGAGCAGTGGTTCTCAACCTGTGGATCGCAACCCCTTTGGGGTTGAACAGCCCTTCCTCAGGGTCTCCTAAGACTATTGGAAAACACAAATATTTACATTACAATTCACAACAGTAGCAAACTTGCAGGTATGAAGTAGCAATCAAAATAATGTTATGGTTGGGGGTCAGCACAACACAAAGAACTGTGTTAAAGGGTCGCAGCATTAGGAAGGTCGACAACGTTGGGCTAGGGGGAGACAGCCTCAGGAAGGCATGTACTGCCCAGTGCTTGTGATCGCACACTTCATGTGAGTTGCATTCCTCAAGGGCGAAATCCTGACTTTCTCCTGTCTGGTTTCTTGTTAATTCTTCTCTCCTATAGCCCTATCTCCAGCTCACTCAGACTGACTTGATCAAAATAAGATTGACTTGGAAGGACATCTGGAAAATGCTGTGAGGGTGGTCCTTACTGTCTGAAAGATTTTATTTTCCAGATGAAATCCCATCTGCCCTCCTGAGACACTGTTACTTATACCCTTTCTCCCTCTACTCTGATAGCCCTCTGTGTTGTAGTAGCAGTAGTTGTTCCCTGCCATTTTCCAGTGGTGGCCCTTCCTCTTTTTAGGAAGCCCTACCTCTTTCTGTGGGGAAAATTCCATATTTGAGAAAGAACATCATGAAACATGAAATAGCCACTAAAATTTCTTCTCTTTTTCTGTGTCATAAAAATGCTATGTTAAACCATGTGTTTAGAGTTGGGTCTATTAAAATGCTTTAGAAATAAAGGCTTATTACTATGCTGTGACTATAAAGAAGGGGATACCATTTTTTAATGTGACCATAGCTTATAATGCCCCAAAGGACAACACTGTATATTTTCATATGACTGTCAAGGGACAGAGTTAGCTCCAAGTATCTGACTTAGATATACGGAACACCATTCCCTTCATCCAAGAAAGTATGGGGATAATTAACTCAGTCTCCTCCCAAGTGCCAGCCTCTTAAATCAGCAGATAGCCTCCTGGGGAACCTCCACAGCCCAACTGTTGACTGGAATCTCCTTTACCTCTCCATTTTGAATTTTTATAATGAACTGGACAGTGCTGTGGAGGCAACAGGCATTTCTGTTTTCTTGGTTTCTTCCTGTGGCCTAGCCCATCATGTTTATCCATTTGGTAAGATTTATTGTGGATTTGTTTTCCTGAGTTAAACAAGAGTCTCTCCCTTCGCTCTACAAATTTGGTAATTAGCCTATTAGTAGCCATTGAGACCCTCTGGAATCAAAGACACCCAGAATCATAATTACATGGAACCCTAGAGGTCACTCTGCCTGATTACCTGTGTCCAGTACCTGTGCTTTTACAGAATTTCTACCCAGTGAGGCTTCTTTCTATTAATACTTGCAGAATTCAGTGCTGAATTTCTGGTTCTCTCAACCCCACCTCGTGTCTCTGAATGATGAGCTTCTAAGAAAGTTCTCCAGTAGGGGCAGGGCCTTTGCTAACTGAGGCAGGCAGCTTAAAGGCTGCCCAGATCCTAACTAGCTACTGCTCATTAGCCTGGTCCAGGCCATTTTCCATAGTGCTGCGTAGCCCCTATCCACAAGTGCCACGTAGGAATTCTACCTTTTTCTAGGGAAGGTGAGAGAGAGAGAGAGAGAGAGTTAAGAAATTTGAATTTGAATTGTTTAGGATTTGATGAGATCAAAGTCAACTAAATCCTGGAGAAGTTCTCAGAGGTCCAAAGAAGTATTATAACATTGAAGCAACCAGACTTATTCAAGATATGTGGGAAGAGGTTGGAGTTGCTGAAATAAAGGTGCCCATGACTCCTACCCACCTATACAAACATACATACATACATACATACATACATACATTCATACTGAATACGTGTGTGTGTGTGTGTGTGTGTGTGTGTGTGTTGAACATGTATAGATCAAGCTGAAATCCAATCACTTATAGTTTCTACCATGTGACACCAATAGAAAGAAAAGAAAAGAACTTTCTCACCAGGTATAATGGCACCTGCGTGTACTCCTGACACTGGAGGGAACTGAGGCAGGAGTATCAAGTTTGAGGTCAGCCTAGGCAACAGCAAGACCCTGTGTCCTAAGAGCCAAAGGAAAACAGACACTTTTCTCCTACACAGATTGTAGGGAAGCAGCTACATGCCTCTAAACCTCTGTTGGTTACCCTTATGGCAGATAATCAGACATCTGGCTCTCTGGTCACCCAACTCTAGAAGACCTTCTCTCTCTCCAACCTTCCTCAAGTTTGGGTTCCAGATATAAGCCTAGGGACCCAATCTTAGCTCTGCCAGGAGCATGGCTCCAACCTCACAACATGCAAAAAAGAGCATCTCATGTGTGACTGGGGTGAAGAAGCACTGCCTAGATCTATCACCACAAATGCTGGTGGCTGCACAAATGGAATGTGGGCATGAGGGGTAGAGGTGACGTGACAGCGTCAGGAGAAGCCACAGCCTAGCACTTGGATGGGTACATCTGTCTCTTGATGTTTAGTTTCTGTCTTGACTTTCTTTAACATGGAATATAATATAACTTTAGTTACATGGCTGGGGTAGCTGGGCCCATGTTTTCAGGTTTGCATTTTATCAAGGTTGGTTTTGTTTGTTTGTTTGTTTGTTTGTTTTTGAGATAGGATTTCATGTAGCCCAGGCTGATCTTGAACTCATGATCATCTCAAGTTTTTTGTTAGTTTATTTTGTTTTTTGGTTGTTTGATAGGATCTCACTCTGTAGCCCTGGCTGACCTCAAATTCTGGTAGTCCTGACTCTCAGCCTTTCAAATGCTTAGATAACAGGCGTGAGCCACTGCACTAGCTCACAGCTGTGTCAGGCACACCACTTCTCTAACTGATACTGCTGTAGTATGGCTTCATTCTCACTAACACTGCTCCCATCTTATATTATGGCAGCTACTTGTTTATTTAAAATTTTAACCTTTAATACTGAGTAAATGTCAGGCTAACAGCTTAGGTGTGCTCTAACAACGAGCTTCCTGATCCTGAACTTGAGGACTAGCCAGGTTATAACCACAGTGTCTGTGTGTGAGGACTGCCTTCAGGAAGCAGACAGACAGATTGGAATGTGTGTTCTGTTTGCAGGCACCCTCCCCACCAAAGGATCTGCCCTTAAAAGGAACGTAGAGCAAACTATTCTCCGCTGGGCCAACACAGGCCCCCTTGCCCTTGGGTAAATCTGTCTACCCTATTTGATAATATTATCACAGGATTATAATGGTATCTGCATCACAAGAGATCGGGGCTCAAAGGAGATGAAATATTGGGTTGGAAACTGTAGCCACATTCTTTCTACCATGTCATTGTTCATGTTAAGGAGGGTGTCATCTCTGTTGGATCTCATTATATGAAGGTTACTTCAGAGTTCCAGCCTTTCCACCTGTTCAAATCCTTCATCTGCGTGCTTCCATGCCTTGTATTTACTAAGTTAGAGAAACTTTCTCTGTGTGATGAGATGCAGAACACTTAGAATACAGTTGCTCCATCTTGAAATAATTTACTATTTTAAGTAGCAGGTCAGACATACACACACCAGAGGCCAGTTGATCCTGTGCCCTTGGTTTTGTGCACTAGAAATGGAGAAAGTGGCTTCAGTGTATCTGACAAATATTCACTCATGTAGGAGACATAAGGGCAATTTTAAATTTTTGTTGTTGTTGTTGAGAAATATTCCATTCCTAGTTTATTCTGCATTTTTTTAAAATTTTGCAGTACAATTCGGTTCTACCTATCAGCCACGGATTCCCTTGTTCTCCCCCCTCCGGCCCCCCTCACCTTTCCCCCAGCCCCCCCCCCCATTCCCACCGAAACAATTTTTTTTTTTACCTGGTGACTAGATTTTCTGGTCATCTGTAATGCCAGCCTCACCCACAGGGCCCATGGTCTGTGATAATCAAGATACTACTCTTACTTGATCCAGGATATTTCACAGATGACCTTGGGTTCCTAGGTGTCTGTTTCCCCATAGTGGTTCGTTTTAGGCAATCACAGAACTGTATGCTTGTCTAACTCTCCTAAATAATGAGTCCTTGGCATTTGTAAATCAAGCAGTTATTTTCGTGAATGAAGATGAACTTTTTCAGTTCAATACGGACTATACAAACTGTTCAGAACCAATTCGGGAAGTTACATCTCAGTAAAAATTGTAATGAATACTCTCCCTCCCTTTTCCTGTACCTACCATGAAGTCCTTCATGCACTCACCTAGGACTTATTCTGCTGACTTTGGTACTTACAAAAGGCTCCACTTCTTATGCCAGTACCTGAAGAATGCCTTTCTTTAGACAGACAGAGCCACCTGGCAGAGCAGGGAGCTGGCAAGGACGTGGTAGGTGCTCCTCTCTTTCTACAGCCACTTACTGTTACCTTCTGCATTCTCTTGTGCCTACATGTATTCCTACCTGAATGAAAAGCTGATGTGACTATGAATGAGGTCTGTAAGTACTTAAAGCCATTCCTGAGTTTTAAAACTTAATTCTGGACTAAAGGTCACTCATTTTATTGCATTTACTGTGGTCATGTTAAGAAACTGTGGCAAGGGACCAAACTAGAACTACAACCCTATAGTCTACAAGTGTTGGTCGTGGTGGTGGCAGCAGCAGGGGTGGTGGGGTGTGTTGTTATGCATGTAAAAATTTTTAATGAGTTACTATTTTTATTTACATGCATTGGTGTTTTATCTACAAATATGTCTGTGTGAGGGTGTTGGATTCCCTAGCACTGGAGTTACAGATAGTTGTGAGCTGGCGTGTGGGTGCTGTTATGATATGTTACAGGGGGACCCCTGAGAGTGCAGGGTGCACATGCAGGGAAACATGCTGGGCAGATGCAGCAGAGGCAGCAGCTCATGGAAAGTTATTCACACCCAGGGCTGCATCCGTGTGGAAATGGTTTATTATAATAGGAGATAAAAAGACAGAAAGGAGAGAGAGAGAGAGAGGTGTGCGCACCTCATGGCAGGAAGGAAGACAGCAGAAGAGAGGAGGAGGGGAAGGGACAGAGTTTTTCCTTAAAATGAGGCTTTTACGTCAGGATGCAAGGTGGTGCCAAGGGAGTGGAATTTCAAGGGATGGGTCAGAATATTAATAGGTGCTGGGAATTGAACCTGGGTCCTTTGGATGAACAGCCAGTGCTCTTAACCACTGAGCCATCTCTCCAGCCTCAAAATTTTACTGAATGCTTATGAATAGCCAGAATACATTTGGATCACTTCTGTTAGGTGCTTAGTGACAGATGAAACTACACCTTTCAAGTTTCTGTTTCCCATGAAAGATAAGTAGCTTGATGGGGAGGGTGTTCAGGTGCAGTGGATTGTAGGAGAGGGAGCCCTGTTGAAGGCAGACCTCACAGGGGAGTCAGGGTTTTGAGAGAAGCTCTAGAGGGTGGGTGCAGTTTGTTTAAGCAATCAGGTATTGGGGACAACATTGACAGGACAGCACAAGGCAGCAGCATTTTCCCTGGCAGCCAGGAGTCTCTACGTTGACCTGAGGCACACAAGAAGAAAATGAAGGTGCACAATTGGGGTGGATTAGATCAGGAAGGCATCTGTGCCCTCTTTTCCTACCATAAACAACCAGGAACTATCAGAAATATTCAGGCTGGAGAAGGACATGGCCAAATGTATCAGGCATCAATTGTAAGGCATATTGCTAAAAATAACATAAGTAGGATTCTTTCTTCATTATTTAAAAAAATAATAATAAAACTCTTGCCTCAGATTTGGGCAGAAATCTCTGCTTTTCCCTATGGAGATGCAGCTCTGTCTTCTCCTTTGTGGTTTTGTGTGAGGGCCTGAGTGCCTTCCTATGCTGATATTGCAAACTGACCAGCTGGCTCTTCTCTCTCTCTCTCTCTCTCTCTCTCTCTCTCTCTCTCTCTCTCTCTCTCTCTCTCTCTCTCTCTCTGTGTGTGTGCTGGGGGGTGTCATGCTCACATGTCAGGCTGATGAATGACCTCTTTACTGCCCGACTGACCTCTGCATCACTGTCTTCCTGACTGGGTAACCCCCCAGCTCTCTGGATTGAACCATCATGTATGGCAATCCGTAGGCCCCCTCAGGAGCAGAGCACTTTCCTCTAAATCATTTGTCAGGAGCACCAAGGGGCCGCCACTTAGTGGAACATTAGAAACAGTTTTAGTATTTTGAGCTTTGACCCAAATCCACCGCGATCACTCAGAAGTTGGGTCTTTTCTTCTGCCTTTGTTCCTTTTCATTCCTTCCCTTTTCCTCCTTTGGTGGGTTTCGTCTAATTTGTTTCCTTTTTTTTTTTTTTTTTGGAATATTTGGGTTGCATAGTGACTATTTCTGCCTATTTGGACTTGTTGTCTTAATACATCTCAAGTGTTTAGTAAGGTTGGTTGGTCCAGCCAGCTCTAGACTAGAATTCAGTAACCCTGTGTCAGGACAGGCATACTTGGAATTCTCCACACATCTGCAAGGCCCCACACCATTCTCTACAAAGGGCCATCAGGATTATTTCTGGCAATTTGGTGTGAGATTCAAAGGGGATGGGTGAAAAGAACAAACCAGAAGGAAGAATACAGCTGCAGAGAACGAGGAGACTGCAGACATGCAGGAGGTAAAGGGAAGGCAAGCAGGAGTCTAGGGTGGAAAGGTCTAGGGGTGGGAAGGAGGAGGTGAGCTGGAACTAAATAGATGATGTCATAGCAAAAGATGCTGAAAGCACAAGACAACAGAGAATTTTTTCATTTTATTGAAAATAGGTTCTTTTTTCATACAATAGATCCTGATGGTAGTTTCCCCTCCCTCTTCTCTCCTAGTTCTTCTGTACCTCCCTTCCCCGCCCCCCAGATCTACTCCCTTTATATCTCTCATTACAAAAGAACAGGCTTCTGAGAGATAACAACTAAGCATGACAAAATAAAATACAACCAGATAAAACAAAAATCATCACATAGGAGTTGGATAAAGCAAATCAACAGAAGAAAAGAGTCTAAAAAGCAGGCACAAGAATCAGAGACCCACTTGTTCTCACACTCAGGAGTCCCATAAAAATACTAAGCTTAAAAGCTATAATATATACACAGAGGACCTGGTGCAGACCTGTGCAGACCCATGCAAGCCCAGTGCTTGCTGCTTCAGTCTCTGTGAGTTCATGGTGCATCTTGCTTAGATCATTTAGAGGGCCTTGTTTTCCTGGTATCTTCCATCCTCTCTTTCCAACTCCTCTTCTGTGGAGTTCCCTGAACACTGAGCGGAGGGATTTGATGGAGACTTCCCATTTAGACTCTGTCTCCTCATAGTGTCTGGCTGTGGGTCTCTGCAACTGTTCCCACTGCTGCAGGAGGAAACTTCTCTGATGATGATGATGGAATAAGGCACTGATCTATGAGTATAGCGGAATATCATTAGGGATTTATTGATTTTTTTTTAAGACCAGTAGTGTTTTGTTTTACCATAGGTCTCTAGGCTATCTAGTCTCTGGTTCTTGGTTACCAAAGCAGTGTCAGGTATGTGTTCTGTCTCCTAGAGTGGGCTTTAAGTCAAATCAGACATTGCTTGGCTGCTCCCACAAGTTCTGTGCCACCATTTCCCCAGCATATCTTGCAGCCAGGACAGATTATAGGTCAAAGGTTTTGTGTCTGAGTTGGTGTTTGCATTTCTCTTTTAGTAGCCTGAAGAGTGCCTTCCTGCACCAAAGACACTAGAACACAGGGGTGAAGGCTCCATGTAGGCACCAGCTGGACTTCTCCATGTTCAATGAGTTGTGTGGGTGTTGCCCTCTGCAATGGGGCCCTGCTGTCCATTTGCAGAGAGCATCCCATTGTCTTAGTAACAGCCTGGGTTGTTTGGGACCCCATTGGCCAACAGCCCAATCGAATGTAACCCAGTTTCACTACTTACTGGAAGCCTCAATGGGTGACAAGAGGTGACCCATTGGGACTGTGTATCCCCTATTATTAGGCGACCTCATTAGATTCACCTTCATATATTTTAGGAAGTTTCCACTGCACTAGGTTTTCATATCATAATTGAAGCTCTAAGAAAGGGTTCTTGGACTAGAATTCATAATTTTCCTGCCTCAGCCCCTCAGTTGCTAGGGTTAGCAGAAATAGATTTTCTTAGTGACTTTTTTTTTGCCATGCTGTGGCTCAAATTCAGGGCCTTGAGCATGTTAGGCAAATCGTTCCACCATTGAGATGAACTTCTAACCCCTAGTACACCATTTTTTAAAGATGATTTATTTTTCTTTTCATTCGCACATGAGAGAGAGAGAGAGAGAGAGAGAGAGAGAGAGAGAGAGAGAGAGAGAGCGCCAGAGCCAGTTAGACAGACATATATATGTGCATGTGCCTGAAGAGGCCATCATCATATTCCCCTGGAGCTGGAGTTAACAGGCCATTGTGAACTGTCTGACATGGGTCCTCAAAAATGGTCTCTCAGGTCCTCTGCAAAAGTAGCAAGTGCTCCTAACTGCTGAGCCATCTCTCCAACTCCCCTTCCCTAGTATACCTTTTGACACTTAGATTTTCTTTCTGGAAAGAGGTGCAGACTATGCATAAGATTTGACTTTGGCTTATAATAATTGCTAGGAAATCAGTTGCAAAGACATTTTCAGCTGCCTGGAGGACAGGAGCTGGGTGCTCCTTTGCTTCCTTCCATCCCTCCTGCTCTGTGCCCTGTACAACTTTGGTCAGTTAACTAAAAGACCAGTGGCAACTGCAAGCGACTCTGGTTTACCAAGTAAAATGCTTGGGCATTTTCTACCACTTGTAGGGAGTGGAAAGAGTGTTCTCTAAGCTATTTTTCCCTAAATAGTGGAACAACTTAAAATAGCCATGTATCTATCTACTTTTATTTATGACGTTTTTGTTTTTAATTAATAATTTGGCTTAAAGGCTGTATTCTGATGAACCATCAGTTTAGTACAGCCTGGTCCATATAGAGCTGGTGTCCTCTGGAGAAATCACCATTGAAAGCTCTGAGTCATCATTGGACAGTTGGCTTTCCAGGACATCCCACCAACTGACAGTGGTGCTGTGTGTTTACTGTCTATTGGGGCACACATGGCCTATACTCAGCTAGGGAGTGCTATGAGGTACCCCTTTGGATTAGCCAGTGTTATACAAGATCATTTTAGATTTGGGAGATAGTACTTCCAGACCCAGAGCAGAAAACATATACAATTCCATATCCTCCCTTTGGCTGAGTTAGCCTTTAGAATCTGGGTTGTGTTAGCACCTGAATTAAACCACAGCCCTCCCCATGGGGCAGTAGTACACCCATCTTCTACTCACCCATCCTATTCCTCCCCAGGCTCAGCCCAGGGGTGTTGCTGTTTACCAGTTGGCTGGTGGCTGCCCTTTGAATCCTATCCTGGATTTCTTAAGCCACATGCCAGCTTCCTTGTCTCTGGTTGTAAGGCTCCAGATTCCAGCTCTGAAGAAACAGAGAATTAAAAGCTTTTCAGACCAAAAAAAAAGGTCTTCAAAGCTGCCAGCAGTGGCTTGGGATTACCTCCACTTGGGTCCAAAACCCCAGCAGTGCTCCATGAAGTTCCTCTCCTTTGTGCTTCAGGCTCCTGCCTAGCTCAGACCTAGATACTGAGGAACAAGAATAACAGAGAGCAGCTTCAGGGACTCACATTCCTGCCATAACCCAGTTCCTGCTATTAGGTCTAGCCAGGAGTGGGAGGGGGTTTGAAATTTGTAGGTGTTCCAGCTCGCATTCACAGGGGCTCTGAATTGGGGCAGTAGCCTGGCTGATGGGCACCAGCCTTTTGGACTTGCACATGTCAGTTGTATCCTACACATCCTGTTCGGGTTGCTCTTCTGCCATCTGGAAGCCATTAGCAATGGAATGGTTTCAAGTGCTTGCTGAGCCCTGGTTTTCCAGGAGGCTCAACCTGGCACTGCCAGGTCTCAGCAGCCAAGTGCCTTTCAGTTTTTATAGGATTTCTAGTTAAGGCCCAGCAAAGCTCTGTCCTCTGGACCCCAACCCAGTGCTCTTCTCTTATTGGACCCAAGAGCAATGACATGTGCATGGAGACACTGGCACCTGTCCTTGATCCATGTCTTATCCACTTTATGGGTTTGAAGGGAAGTCACAACTTGAAAGCTACTCTGTGAAGGTACCCTTGTGTCCTCTGCTGTATGCATGTAGGACTGTGAATTAGCCTGTGGAAGGCGGAGAAGACTGATGCTTTTGGATCTCTAAATTCATTGCAATGAGCATGTCATCACCTTGGCTACACGCTGTACCTGGCATTGCTGTGTCCTTGCTGCGTGTCTTCCCCTGGTCCTTACGGGAAGTAACCCTTCAGATGCAGGCACTGCAGCTTCTAAAGGAGGTTCTGAGCTCTAACTGAGGTCTTTGTAATTCCAGACCTCTTTCTGCTCTCCAAACCCATGTCTGTTTTGAAACCTGGGAAGCGTAGACAACCCAGGAGAACAGAGGAGCAGCCGAGGAGCCAGCATTTGCACGCTAGATAGCACAGCCTGCTTTTTTTCTTTCTTTCTGCTTGTCTGTCTTTCTTTCTTTTTCTTTCTTTCTTTCTTTCTTTCTTTCTTTCTTTCTTTCCTTCCTTCTTTTTTTTTTTTTTTTTTTAGAAGCAAAATGATCATTTTGAAAGGAAACTCACGCAGTCTGTCAGCTTCTTGCCAACTTTTACTACAGTGCAACTGGCCAAAAACAGCCAAACCTTGTTTGGGGCATGAAAGCAGCTGTTATAATAACCCCTGCTCTGCCTCTTTCCTGTTATGATGGAATGACTGTTTCAAGTAAATGTCTCCAATCCACAGATTTTCTGGGGTCAAGAAAACACTTTTTAATTGCCAGGCTTGATCAGATTTTTTTGAACAAATTAGGAGGTAAACGGAATGGCTCCGTCATTTCAGATTCATGCATGTCTGTCAGTGCTGGGTCCGTCCTGGGCACCTGAACTCCCACCGCCCACTCCTTTGGCTGGACCTGCCCCTATTCTGTTCCAGGGCTTGCAGCGAAGAGTCAGGAGAATGAGAACACAGATCATGGAATCAGATCTGGGTTGGGATCCTGGCACTACCAACCTTGAGTGTGGACTCTCATACAACTTACTCTGGGCCTCAGTCTCCTAATCTATCAGATGGATGGAGTAATAACTACCCATTGGGCTTAACACAAAGTTTAAAACAAAATCAAAATAAGAAGAAACATTACAAGCCGGAAAGATGGATCAGTAGTTGAGAGAGCCTGATGCTCTTCCAGAGGACCCCACTGAGTACCAGCACCCATGCTAGGCTGACCACAGCTGCCTGTGTCCTCAGTCCCAGGAAATCTGAAGCCCTCTTTTTACTTCCATGGGCACCCCTACCCCCAGCATACACACATACAAGTAAATATATAAATAAGTAAGTGAAGAAGAAACATCCACGGTGCTTAGGGATATCTTGTGCTTTGTTTTTGATTGGGGATTTTTTATATATATATATATATATATATATATATATATATATATATAAACTCTTTTAATCCTCTCAACAGCCCTGTGAGATGGAAACTTTCTAACCACACACTAAGTTCTCTCTAGTTGTACATGAGTGAGCACACACCAAGAATCCCTGACTGTACAGACCTTCTGCTGTCAGGGAGACTAATAGATAAAATAGCCAGTATGTTAAATAGAGGTAAGAGCTATGGAGAAAACTAATATGGGAGCGGAAGATGGAAAACAGTCAATAGGGCTGCTGCCTTCAAAAGAGTAACCAGGGAATGCCTGTCTGAGAAGTTGTCATCAGAAGAAAACCTGAAAAAAAAAAGCTGGGGCGGAACTGTATATAGTTCCTACCTAGGAGGTGTATAGGAACTAAAAGAGCACATAGATGCAAGGGTCCCATGGTCACTGGCCTGGTGTGTTCAAGGTGCAGCAAGGAAGCTGATATGGCTGGAATGGAAGGGCTGAGCAGATGAGATTAGGATTGTGGCAGACAGTTCAGAGCCTTCTAGACCTCAGCCTTTTCTCTCTGAGATGAGAAGGTCCTGGAAAGAGGGACACAATCCAGAGAATGCCAGATGTGAGAAGAGAGACTACTTACTCATTTGGTCAATACAGCTGCTGTTCCTGCTGTTGGTTCCCACAAGAATGGTTGCCAACTCTTTGAGATGATTTAAGTAGGACATCTCTTAAGGGACCATCTGGACCTCCACTAGCAAATTATACTTTCTGATTTTGACAACAGATGGACTTTCCCCAATTTCTGCTCTATATCTAGACTCTTCCCTTTCTTTGCCTAGTTCTATCCTTGACTGCAGCTCTGGGCTGGATAGTTTCTGTAGTGCTCCTTAACTGGCATTGTAGGTAATATGGTGTACACCTGCCATGCCTAAGGTACTGCTGTTTTGATCTAGTTACTGGTACCAGGGACTCACAGATATGTATTACTTAGGCCAGGCAATTGTAAGAAAGAAAGGAGGGAGGAGGAGATGCTTATAAATGGAATTTCCCCTGACTGTGAGATGTCAAGAGTGTCAGTGCAACCATCAAATCTGAGACCTGTAAATATTGATGAGAAAAAATGTGGATATTCCCCCAACTTCCATGAGAAGTCAGTTCTCACCCTTGAGTCTTGGGTGGCTTCTGGCACCTATGAATGTTCTGAAATTGAATCTAAATGTGTATGTGTGGGTATTTTTCTAAGATGAGGTCCTAGCTACCATGTGATTAGTGTTTTAGATTACTTTAGTCACAGTCAGTCATAGGCTGTACTTGTAATGTCAGATGCGCTAGCAAGTTAGCCTCCGTTTAAAGCTAGGGGAAGGTGCTAGTTTGAAAATGGAGTTTAAAGAGATTATTCAGTTGCCTAACTGAGCAGTCATGATCTCCAAATATTGTGTATAGTATTCCCAAGATAGATACTTCTAAAGTTATACAGTGTATGTTTGCAGATGCCAATGTGTGTACTGTCATGCAGGGTCTGTGTAGCCTCTTTGATCAGTGGCTGTAAGTCACCAAGAATCCACCCTCTGTGTTACACTCTTCATTGCCTTTGAAACACCTCCCCCAATTCCTGTGGTTCACAGGAACACATATGAGCCAAGTGGTTTCAGACAATAACCTAGTCCTTAAGTATTTAGAATCCCCAACCCTCCCGGACCCATGGCCCACATGCAAGAGGCATTCCAAGTTCTAAGGAGGACCAGAGAAAAATTTAACAGGGACATCCAAAAACCTCATAGCAACACCATGTACAAAAATTTATGCCAAACACCTCTCTTCTAAAAACCTGAAATCCTAAATACTCCCAATTCTGAAACTTTGAGCACTGACGTGATGCCGCAAGTAGGACATTCCACATCTAACCTCATGTATTGAGCCCAAACACAGATGTGCTAAAAAACAGTGTAGGAAAGTATATAAATGAGTTTTGTATTTAGATGGGACATATCCCTAATATATCTCATTAAATATATGCAGATAGTCTAACATCTGAAAAGGAAAATTGAAATACTTCTGATTTCAAGCCTTTCAGATAAGCAGTGATCAACCTGTGTGTTGGCACATGTTGGCATCTTGTGGTAGGGATAACCCATTCTACTGAGGTTCAGATAAGCCTCCAAGGGGCTACTCATCTGGAGTTACAGACATCAACAGAAGGATTTTCTGAGAATGACTGGTCCCATGCCCTGGAATGCAAACTACACACAGTTGCAGTGCATAATTATATACAGTAAACTATAACGGGGATGCACAGTGGGCCTCTATATCAGGTTCCCTTAAAGAACTGGCAGAAACTCGTCATTAGGGTAGCCAGGAACTGCCTCTGTCCCCGTCCAGTCAGGTCCCTAGTACCTACACTAGTCTGCAGATGTCTGCTCTTCACATCAGAGGCAGAAGCAAGGGTCGGGATGCCACATCATGTCCCTGACATTGAGAATCTGTCATCGAGTGGAGGTGAAGAGTGTGAACATCAAGAACATTAAACACAGCTTGTATTTGATAAGTAGCATGGGCTCGGATGACAAGTATGGCATAAGAATTTGTATTTATTCAACTGCACAAAAATTTCTCATTTTTCATCAAAATGGAAACTTAAAGTGAGGGAAACTGTGAGTGCTCTCCTCCCAGGAAAGCTACTGTGGCAGTTCCTCTCCAGTTTGTGGAGCAGCATGGTACTGCAGCGTCACAACACTAAATGTCCCCAAGCTAAAAAATTCTAGGTATGTTCTTGAATCAGCAATTGCTGTGTTTTGGATGGGTTGTATTATCCAGTTTCAGTAAATAGCCTTTCAGGAACACCCTCCAACATGTTACCTCCACTTCACCAATTTAGAAGGTTTAGATGATCTATTCTTAGCTTTGGCTAAGTGAATTCCAGATGGTGGTGAGTGACTTAATAGAAACAAATGCAATTAAAGTTATTGTACAATACAGTATACTACAACAGTAATTATGAACATCAGGACTGGGAGTGTGGCTTAGTGGTTGAATTTTTACCTAGCATATCTGAAGCCCGGGTGTGGTGGTATTGTGTTCCCCAAAATATTGTGCAACCTAATAAATTTATCTGGGGTCAGAAAACAGACAGCCACTAGATACAGAGGCTAGAAAATGGTGGCACTCACACCTTTAATCCTAGCATTCCAGATGCTGGATCTCTGTGAGTTCAAGGCCACATTGGAAACAGCCAGGCATGGCTGTGAACCTTTAATCCCAGGGAGTGATGGCAGAAAGGCAAGATATATAAGGCGTGAAGACCAGAAACTAGAAGCATTTGGCTGGTTAAGCGTTCAGGCTTTCGAGCAGCAAGTCAGCTGAGAGCCATTGGGATGAGGACACAGAAGCTTCCAGTCTGAGGAAACAAGACCAGCTGAGAAGTTGGCCAGGTGAGGTTAGCTGTGGCTTGTTCTGTCTCTCTGATCTTCTAGTGTTCAACCCAGTACCTGGCTCAGGTTTGATTTTATTAATAAGAACTTTTAAGATTCCTGCTACACCCAGGGGTGGGGGTAACCCCCTGTAATGCCAATAAGTAAATGAGTAAATGAATTGGTTGATGGCATCTGTTTGGTTTCTTCATTCATTGTTTTTTCTGGGTGTTTGTTTTTGAAGGCAAGTGAAGGCAACTGTAGGTGACTTGGGACATGCCTTTTCCATAAATGAATACTGTTGTGTCCAAACTCAGCTCCTCTGAATAGAAACACAAACAGAAGGGCACTGTGTAAGGCTTCTAACAGGTAGTACCTGGCTGAGAGGACAGTGAGAGAAATCTACCCTATTGGCCAACCAGGTGTAATAGATATAAAATCTTGGTGTTGAGCTGGGACTTCAGCTCAGTGGTGGAGCACTTGCTCAACACACACAAGGCGCGCGCGCACGCGCGCGCGCGCGCGCGCACACACACACACAGAGAGAGAGAGAGAGAGAGAGAGAGAGAGAGAGAGAGAGAGAGAGAGAGAGAGAGAGAGAGCGCCTGCCTTAGTATCAGGAATCTCCATGGGATACTAGGTCAGTATTCATTTCTCTACCTGACTGCCTTGATTGACTGTGTGTGTGCCCAAGGATTTTTACATGACTGTGGGCCCATTTCTTTCCTTTCCACTTTACTCTCTAAAACTGGCTCAAAAATTGCAGGCATCATTTCTAGGTGCCAGTGAGCAAAATATAGATCCTTGGCTTCTTAGGATAAAAGTTACTGATGGAGACTAGGGAGAATGCTCAGTGGATAAAGTGCTTGTTACACAAGATGAGGACCTGAAGTCCAATCTCCAGAACCCATGTAAAAGCTGCACATCAATGGCATGTGTCTGCACTGAAGGCGCCATGGTGAGGGAGACAGGAAGATTCTGGGGCTTGCTAGCCAAGCAGTACAACCAAGTTGATAAGTGCCAAGTGAGAAGTCTGTCTCAGAAAATGAAACAGGGTGGTGGTGATGCATGCCTTTAATCCCAGCACTCAGGATGCAGATGCAGATGGATCTCTGTGAGTTCAAGGCCAGCTTGGCCTACAGAGTGAGTTCCTGGACAGCCAGGGCTACCCAGAGAAAGCCTGTCTTGGAAAACCAAACAATAATAAACAGGCAGTTAAGAGCACTTGCTGATCTTCCAAAGGCCTAGAATTGAGTTCCCAGTGGCTCACACCAGTAACTGTCTCCAGGTTATCCAACACCCTCTTCTAGCCTCTGTGGGCACTGCTTATATGTGGTACACAGACGAGCAGGCACATACATATATATACATAAATAAAATATTTAAAGTATTAAAACTGAAGAATGACAGGGAGACACACATTGACCTCTGCATGTCCATACCCACACATATGTACCTATACACATGTGTAACACCAAAAAGTGAATAGATGTATGAATTAATGAATGATAGATTGTTAGCAGCTAGTGGAAATATTCCAAAGTTTCTGTGATCCTGTTTCTCTTTCTTGTTGTCACAGCTCTCCTTTACTCCTATTCCGTCTAGATAATCACAACACTGCTCTCTTCCCAAAGAAACATTTTAGTCTCTACTCTGCAGCCTCTTTCATCTTCTTCTGGACCCATATAGCAGAAGGAGCCCTCCCTAAACAAAGGGCCCCCAGAGCCTGGCTTTCCCAGCAGTGCCTGGATAAACATTTCTCCTAAATGATTTGTGCCCAGCTGTGCTGTGCTCCTAGGAAGTAAGCAAGAGTGGAAGGAAGTCTTCCCCCAAGCTCACAGCCACAAAGTTCAACTTGTATGTATTAGTCCTGCAACTAAAACGTAGTGAATGTGTGATCACACAGTAGGTCCAGTGGACCATAGTAAATTAGCACTTGAATTTTATAAGTACTGTCATAGTAACAGTGGTGAGTGGGGGTTTCCCTCCAACTGTAATGTATGGCTTTCACTAGGTGTTGTTTATTGGGTGCTGTCCTCCCCCTCCCGTGTCTGTGTTGGAGGTGACAGACAGCTACAGGACAACCAATGGGTTGTATTTCTACATGCTGGTTGTCTTGACCAGCTTTGTCACTCCAACACAACTGCCTTCCAAACGGAAGGAACATTGCATGGGATCAAGAGCTGTAAAGTCCAGGCTTAACTTTAGCCCTCGCCTAAGAATAGAAACGTTGTGAATTACTGAGCCCTTCTCTTTCAGTTCCTCTTCAGGGCTGGGCACAGAGTGTTGGGGCAGGAGGTTAAAATGTGCTGTCTTTGTATTTGTAAAAAGTATACCACTGGCCCGACATCAGTAGGACTTAAGCTTGAGTCACTTTTCCAACTAGGGATGGGTGGCTGGGCTTCCCCAGACCAAGTACTCTAGGCCACACCACATTTTAGAAGGTCTGTCCATGATCTGCCAAGCCAAGCCCAGCCCTGGGATCCTATTGCCAATGACCCCTCAGAAAAAGTACTTCTTTAGAGGGTGTGTGTGTGTGTGTGTGTGTGTGTGTGTGTGTGTACACGTACATGTACATGTACATGTACGTGCATATGGAGGCCAGAATCAGCCTCAGGCGTTGTTAGGCTAGGTTAGAGGGTCCACACGCTCCAGGGATCTGCCTTCCCAGCACTGAGATCACAAGCAGACACTATCACAATTCTTTATGTTGGTTCTGAGGACCAAGCTCAGGTCCTCATGCTCGTGTAGCAAGCACTTTACCAAATGTGCTGCCACCCAGTGCCAATGGAGGGCCCTTTACTACAGGTCAGTTGCACCAGTCTGAGTAGTATGCTGGCAAATGTTTAACGACCAGCTCTCCAGAAAGCAAAAACTCTGATGTGAGTCCATTTCCAAGGTAGAAACAGGCTCAGTGAGGTCAGTTTCAAGGTATGTATGTAAAGTTTGCAACCATGGAGCTATGAAGACATAAACGGGAGGTTCTCGCCAGTTGGTGACATGTAGTTCTTGCCACACCCCTAAGAAATCTATGGGAAATTGTACATTTAAATTGTATTTCTCTCTGAAGAAAGTCACTTGTGTGTATACAAAAGCATGTTTTTATTTATTTAATTTTTCAGCACATTTCTGAATTTTAGCTGTGTTAGGAAGGAACTCTTTGGTGTGGAAAATTTTGTAAGTCAAGATGTTCCCAGTTACTTGACATTCAGTTATAATTGGCTGTGTGCCATCTTGTGTTTCTGTTGAGTGACTTTTTGTTTAATTTCAAGTTTCACTCTTTTGTCTTGGAGATCATAGTTGTCTGTCTGTGGAAAGCTTCTTCCCTCTTTCTGCCCTTTGTTCAGCTTTAATAACAAGTATGTAACTGAATGGACGGCCATCATCTGGGAATCAGAGCTGGACTTTCCCCATTGTTTATTAGCCAACCTTGCCTCACTTAGGTATTTTAAGTTGGCTAACTTGTTTCCCATTAAGGTTCTGGACCAAGAAATGTCCAGTGCAGGATAGATTGGACACCAGCTGTAGAGTCTGTCATTGTCTTGGCTCCTTTTCTCTGAATTCTAAGTGTCTTTTCTCTTGAAGAAAGAAAGAAAAACATATTAATAGAAGAATGAGAAATGTCTGTCAAGCTCATTGTTATTTTCATTCACATTGAAGCCCCCTCCCCTTTCATCAAATACTAATTTTCTTGGTCTACAAAGAAACAAGTGTAAGGCTGGAGAAATGGCTCAGTGGGGAAGAGTATTTGCTGTTCAAGCAAAGACAGGCATGGCTGCCTGTACCAGTGACCCAACACTGTTGGGTAAAAACAGGTGGATTCCAGCAGCTCACTGGCCAGCTGAAGCTGAGCTCGAGGATCACTGAGAAGACCCTGTCTTAAAGGAGTAAGGGGGAGATGGACTGAGGAAGATGCTCAATGTCTTCCTGTGACCTCCGTGTGCATACACTTTCACACTTATAACACACACACACACACACACACACACACACACACACACACACACAACAGAAAAGAAAGCAAGAGTACATGTGAGGGAGCAGGTTCAAGCTTTGATATGAGTACCTGTACCTACCTACCCATGATCTTCCCACCCAACACTGTCTCTACCACCAACAGCAGACAACCTGTCATTAACTAAGGTTGATCCTGCTCAGTTGTGTGCCCTGTCATCATTTTGTTAGTCCTTCAGCTGCCCAAAGTGACACTTTTTAAAGTACCAACACTAGAAACAAGTGGGGGACCATGGTCTTTCATGTTGCCCTCTCTGCTTGGTCAGGTTGAGCTTTGTTAATGCCGAATGCTGAATGTAGAAAACTAAGTCGCAGGGGGATGTTGCCGTTGACACTGTCTGGAAAAGGTCTCAAGGCCTATTTCACATTCCTTCCCCAACCCCACCACCACTCCCTCCTCCACCACAGAGCAGCTTCTGGTGAAGCAGCCGAGCTGGGTGGGAAGCTGGTGTACATGAGATGTCTGAATGTTGCCTTTCATACACCTCCCCTAGGATGCCGACATCCTGGCTTACAGTGAAGTCACCCTGTCACTTCTCACCTGGAAGGGCAGGCACAAAGATGGGATAGAAGATTATGAAATCCCCTGTACCTGAGAGCTGTTTCCAGTCAATGGGAAGGAGATTGACAGGGAACCATCTTTCTTTCCCTGCGTCCCTGTCTCCACTCCAGTCTTACTTGGTTCAGTAATTAAATCCCCATTCCTGTCAAAGGAGGTGTCCTGAAGATGGCATTTAAATCACTTGAGAGACACGAGTGTGGATGTGCACAGTGCAGCCTATGGTGAGGGTTCAGGCACAGCTGCGCTGGATGCAAAGTGAGTTAGGAAGGGATTGATTGAGGAGGAGGTTGGCTAGTCAGAAGGAAATTATTTGGCAGATGGAAAGGTACTTTAAGAAGAGAAGGGTAAATATCAAAGCTCAGAGATTAAATGAACAGCCCACTGTTGAGGGAGGACACAGGCTTAGGGAACCCAGGCTCTTCCACTCTTTTCCCTGGTGCCTGGTACATAGCATGTGCCCTGTTCTTATTTTTTCAAATAGAACTTCTTATATTCTCATCTCATCATAGTGACTTTAGTGAGAAATAAGCACAATGACATGGTGGCATTTAGAGTCTGAAAAGCTCTGTATGGAGTCAGGAAACTTGGACCCTAAAGCCAGCCCCAATAATCATGGAATCTTCTTACACTAGAGAAATAGATACATTAACTTTAGAAGTTATTGAGATTTCTAAACAAGGAATCATGGTGACTTTTATACCCCCCCCCCAATCATTTGACAATGTATTCCAGCTAGATTTTTGGTTTTTCTTTTTTCAGGAGATTAAGAGACTAGAGGCAATTTGTCTTTTAATCACCATTGGTAAGCCCTCTCTTTACCTTTTTACTAACTGTACATGCTTTGTTCTTGCGAGCTTGAACCATTAGAATGTGTTCAGGACTGTAGATAAAGGACTCTGGAGGCTGGTCTTTGAGATTCCTATTTCAGTGTAGTATATCTTTAAAAGAAAACATGCTAGAGGCAACTGACTTGATCTGGTTTCTAAGCTAAATTTCGGGAGGCCCCTAGATGCCTCGTAGTTTGCCTTGAAATTACAGTTACCTTCTCACTCCAGTCCACCCTGATCCCAGAACACTACCTCCCTTGGAGGAGGCCTTGTTCTGTATGAGAAGTCAACAAGCCTTCTTGACCATAGACCTTCATAGCTGATCCTGACCTCTCGTGGAACAATGAGCATTGATTTAGGATGGAATCATCTTGCTTGCTGCTCAGGTATGTCGACATAGAAAGAATTACAGCCTGCAGAAGCCTGGGTCCTGTTATAGTTAGTGGAGACTAAATTTTATTGCTCACATCTGAGAAAGCTTCTCTCTCAACACATAAAATGTTCTATGCTGCTTTATTCTGACAGGATGCTTGTCATGCACGTTTAACCTGCCAGCTCCCTGCAATTTAGCTCCTTAGGCATCCTTCTTCCTGCCTTTTTTTTTTCTTTTTTTTTTCTAGATGTAAATAAGCTTGAAGAATGTGTGAGAGAGCTGTGCCCATGTCCCAGCTCTGTGACATGGTTTGGGGAAACTCAACTTGTTTGCCGATCCAATTTTCTAAAGTATGTAAAGTAAGGGTGGACCTCCTGCTCTGTGGGGTTATTAGAGGAATTGTAAGCAGCAAGGAGGGAGAGTTTGGCCCACATCAGGTCCTCAGAAATAGCAATCATTCTTAGCAGTTCCTGTTTGTGTTTGCACCAGTCATGAACTCTGCACCAAGCAAGAAAATATCTGGCAGCCTCTTTCCAAGTACGTGCATGGTGTATGTCTGTCTTAATTGTGTGGCAGACTCTCAAGGCCCAAACTGGAGCCGAATCACCATGAGTTCTTTTCATGCAAAGATTCAGGGCTTAATCACAGAAGGACACTGCATAGCCATGCCAGATAATGAAGCTGTCAGGACTGCTGGAATCCATCGTCCATTCACTCTGTGCTGTAGAATGAAACAACAAGGAATGCAGCCAAGAGGGAGGGACCAGCCAGGAGGAGTGTGTGGCAGAGAGATGATGTTTGACCTCTGCAGCCAACAGAGAGTCTTCTGCTCAGAATTGAAAACATTTGTGGACAGCTCATCTGATAAAGGATTCTTATATAAAAAAACATAAAGAGAAAAGAATGGTGTTGTTTTGAGACCCTGTACATTCTGGAAGACACTCTATATTCTGAGTGGGACCATTACATCTGGCTTCTGCCTATAGGACTTCTTTACAAAAAGGCAAGGTATAAATTATAAATCTTAAATAATACTTACTCTTAAAAAAATTAAAGCCAAACCAGAACCACTGCCCTATATATATATATGAAAAAATAGAAAGAAACTATACTATTATTGGTAAATGCATAGGCTATTACAGTAAATTCACAATGAAAGTGAAAAGGTTTACTCATAAAATTATCTTCTAATCTTTATTCTGATCTGGATACATTTTCATGAATAGAATTGCTGAGGGTTTGTTTGTACAGAAAGTGACTTCACTGCTACTTCTTGTCCCATTTTTGTGATTCCTCATGTCACTTAGGAAACTTGGCATGCTAAGATGTCCAGCACTAGGATTTATATTTAGGATAGTAAATCACTTTGTAATAAAAAAAATTATACTAACAAAATTCATATTGTGCCACATACTAAGTGGCCTGTATAATGAGGACAAGTTAATTGTTTATGGGATGAAAGGGTTTGGGTATGTAACCTTTTGTGATTTCATAACATTTGAGCAGCTAGCCAGAATGTTAACTCTGTTTTGTTGTTGTAGAAGACAATTATAATTATGTATAAGTTATATTTGACTCATCAGTTTTGCTATTAGAACCAAGTTATTCTCCTAGACTTATGGGAGCATATGTCACCAGGTAACTATGGAAAAACCACATGAAAAAGTCACTTCAAATCTTGGATCAAAACTGTGGTCTTTGAGATTTTGCAGTCTACCAGCTTTGGGATGCTCCTTTTTGGCCACGTGGTCTTAATGATAACACTGTCCATCAATAGACACGTGATGTGATTAAGATGACCCAGAGTGTTCCACTATACCCATGGTGCCAACCTCCACCTACTGAGGGAAAGACTCAATCAGTATGTATCCCTCTTAATGAACAAACCCATCTTTGGTGATACACATGGCAGACAATAGTGAAAGGAATGGGTTTTTTTTTCTTCCCTTCTAAAAAAGATTGGAAAAACAGACTGGATTGGAGCCTGGACCACAACACTTGGGAGGGCTCTTTATGGAGAACCACAGCTGAAAGGAATTCTCTTTACTGATGCATTCCTCTAGCCCTTTGTACTGGCATTCTTGGGGCATGTCAGTTATTCCTGCAACCAGCTAACCACCCCCTGCTCGGTGGCCCCATCCCATCCCATTCTTACATGAAACGTGTTATTAGAAACAGGGCAACAGGGAGAACTTTTGAATGTGGACACTGGAGACCAAATTGTCAGCCTATTCTTAACTTCAGTGGGCTATTCAAGTTCACCAGACTGATTCTGGCTTCATAGAGCCCCAAAGGTTTTTGAATAATAAAAACTTGAACACTGCAAAAATGCATTCAAACCATGAGCCAAGAATGGACTAGTGTGGGAGGTAGTTCAAGAGGCTGGCCAATGGGAAAGCGTGGACCCTGAAGGCCCTTTTTTCCTGTGGGCAGCTGCATTTCAAATGTGCTGTTTGGGCCAGGCTTTTCATGAAGCTAGATCACTTGGTGGTAAGGGGCAATGTTGCTCCACTTCCTGAACTAAAATCTCTAATGCACAGTATTCTGTAAATTGGTCCCCCTTGCTCTCCCCCCACCTCCCCCAGCCCCAGTGGGAACAAAGTCCCGAGTTCTCTGCAAAGTAATGCTAAGAAAACAAACACTACAAAGGCTGGTAACAGGGGGATAGCTCTCTCAAATGTTTGGGGTTTTTTTTTGTGACTATCTAGGTTCAAGGAGGAAGGGGTCCTCCAGTTCCAGGAGCCAGCAGGGCCTCTTTGTAGTAGGCATCTATGTGTTTAGCCAGATGTCATCCAAAGGGAAGGCAGAGAAGGAAAGATAAAACAGAATTCTTATCAAAAATAAGTCTCCTGAGGGAGAAAAAACAAGCCAAAGAAAGTGTGTCACGTGGAAAGGCAGTGCCATCTGATATTGATTAATGCTGATAGTCAGCAGTGAGAAATGCACACTGCCAGGAAGTGCCCCTGCTCTTTGGAATGTGGTCCTGTGGCAGCTGTCTGGGAGTGGATCTTTGTGCATCCCACATGCAAGATCCCCAGTGACAACCCAGTGCTAGCTACAGAGAGGACAGGAGGGACAGACGCCTGTGTAGGGTCACGACATGGGTCCTTTGATCTTGCTTCACCTCACTGGCCTTCATCTTCCTATCAATAACACAGTGACACTTGACCAGATGACCTCTGTACTACCTTCAAGCTCCCAGATTCCATTGTTCATCATACTCTCTGCAACCAAATCTCCCAAGGGTCTTCTTTAGAGGGAAAGAAATCATCCTAGATAAGTGTGAAGAGCATTACACACCACAAGCCCCAAACCCAAAGGAATGACACCCTAGCAGTCTCAGAAGCATCTAGTCTTTCTACAGGAGACTGATTCATCTGTGTCAGTCCCCTGTGTTACAGTTGCCACCAAACCAATGTGTTCTTTCTCAACATGGATTGTGATGTGTTTGAAGGTCTACTTATAACTCTTTCTCTCCTGATTTTAATAGCACTTTCACATTTTCTGAATACAAGAGGCTTTATTTTATTTTAAATAATTTTGATTTATTTGTGTGTGCATTGGTGTGCGTGCACGCGCATGTGTGCATACAAGTGCATGTGCATAGGTGGAGGTCAGAGGACAACTGTAGGAGTCACAGTTGGGTCTCTCCTGCCACGTGGCCCCTGAGGGGTCAAAGTCAGGTCTGTCTGCAGGTGCCTTTACCTACTGTGCCATCTCAATAACCTGATTTTACTTAAACCACCAGATTATAGAGACTTTGAGCTAGAATTTGCATATGTTTGTATTCATTTGTTTGTTCATCTTTTAGTTAAGGGTAGGACATTAAAAGTTGTTTTATCTTTCCTTCTTGGCAAATGTCATGAGGACAGCAGTATTTTAGTAGAGGGTGAGGCTGGATTCCAGTGGGAATGGAAGACAAAGCTTCCATTGAGGGTAAAGATCTCACACTAAGACAGTCGCAGTGGAAATGGAAAGGATAAGCAGGGCAGAGATGGTGGCTTGAGGAGGCTGACTCAAGTCAGAATCCTGGCCGTGGTGTGTGTAAAATGGCATGTAAGCTGTCACCACTGTGCCTCCTTGTGCTTGTTCTATGGAGGATTCCAGATGCTACTCACAGACCTTGGTTCTGTGTTAGAAGCCAGTGATAAATAAAGATGGTGGTGAAAATACCCTATAGGAAGATCAGCAGGGACTCACAAATTGAAAAATTAGTAGAAGAGATACATTGTGGAGTTTTTGAGTTTAAACACTGGAGCAGTTTGGATAGTAGTACTTAGGTTGGGTGAAGTTGGGGATGTGTTTTGCAGAGTAGTCACTAGGGTAGCAATGAACATGAGTGGCTATTCAATAAATAAGGCAGAGACTGGGGCGATGGCTCAGTGGATAAAAGTAGCTGTTCTACAGGTATGAGGACCGAAGTTTGAAACCCTAGGACCCATGTGAAAAACTAAGTGTGGTGGTATGCACCTGAAACCCAGCACGTTGGGGGTTGAGACAGGCAGAGCCTAAGAGCTTACTAGCTAGCCAGCCTGGCTATATGGTGAACTTCTGGATTACTGAGTTTGCTGTTACAGTTTCATCTAAAAGCCATCAACAAATTGATAGCTTACAGTCATGATCAGCTGCTGAATGAAACTCCTGTCCCTCAAATTGTGGGCCTTAGGTGAAGTATCACCTAGACCTTGATGAATGTGGCTCCTACCTCAAACTCACTGGATTGAAATCTGCGTTTTGAAAACGTGATATGGGAAGCCCTTTCAAGTTTGAGAAATTGATCTCCTGAGATGTTAGACATTGACACCCTCAAGCCTTTCTCAGATTCCCAAGTCATGAGCCCTTCAAGTGATTATGGTGCCCCCCCCCCCCCGCCAAAGTATGAGAAGCCTGCTGTAAGCTGTGGAAAGGTAGGTAGAGCATGTTCCCCCTCCCTCGTGACTATGACACAGAACACTGAAGGAACTGACTGAACCCTGAGGCCTAAGCTTCAGCCATTGTTAACGTGCTGTGTTCATCCTCATTTTGTGTTAAACACAGCTGAAGAACTCTTTTCACTGGAGAGAGGCACTGTGTAAAAAACAAACCAAAGGAAAGAAGTTTCAGCTATGGCTTAGTCCTCTTCACTGACCCATCAAAAGTTAAGAGTGCAGTTCTAGATCAGTCTTTATGTGCTGTCACTCGGGGGTTGACTATTAGTACAACACACAGGGAAGTGGGGCCGGCTGAGGAGGACTGTGCAATGTGAATTTCACATTAAAACACCCACAGTCTTGTCTTCTGCATTTCTAATCAGTCGGATGGTAAGTTCCCTCTTCATGGGTTAGTTTCTGGAGTCTCTTGCAGCATGAATGCTGGTTTTTCCACTTAAACTAGACTGTTTCTCAAAGAGTTGAACTGTAAGCAATAAAAATTTACCTCTTCATTAAAATTATTTATGAAAACTTTATTTTTATAAAAAATTTCCTATTTGTTCTGTAGTGGTTTTTCAGAATACTGTGGTGACTTAAATAAGGCTTACTATCTGTTGTTGTATATCTGTGATACATAGAATATTTTTATATTGAACATTTGATGATAGAACCATTAGATTCTAGTACGTTACAATCAAGAGCAGATTAGTAAACCAGGAGTTTTTGTAGCGGGTGGTAAAGGAACTAATTTGTAGAATGCTCATTTCTAGGGTGTAAATACTCCCTTTAGGGCTGATTTTATGTTATGTTAATATCAAACTTAACCTTTGAAAAATAAAGAGAACAATTTCACATTTGACTCTCACAAGTAGAAATGAGTCCCGGCACACCACCAAGAGAAGCATCAAGGCATAAGTTTGAGGACTAGCTATCATTTGAAATAATGTCGGAAACAAGAAGATGTTGGTGTTTTAAGTCTTTTTGAATAATAGAGACACTTATTAAAATCATAGCTATAAGGCCAGCTAAATGGCTCAGCAGGTAAAGGCACTTACTGATAACCTGAGTGCAATCCTCAGAACCCACATGGCAGGAGGAGAAAACCAACTTCTACAGGTTGTTGACTACTGACCTCCACACACATGAAGTGGCACATGTGTGCCCATACACATACAAATAAGTAAATCAAAAGTAATTTTAAAAATGGTTGATTATCCATCATCAGAGAGGCTTCTCCCTGCAGCTGATGGGAGCAGATGCAGAGACCCACACTCAAATATAAGGTGGAACTTGGGGCACCCTGCAGAAGAGGGTGAGGAAGGATTGTAGGAGCCAGAGAGGTCAAGGACACCAGGAGAACACAACACACAGAATCAACTACGCAGGGCTCCTAGGGCCTCACAGAGACTGAAGCAGCAATCACAGAGCCTGTATGGGTCTGCACCAGGTCCTTTGCATACATACTGTGGTTGTTTAGCTTGGAGTGTTTGTGGACTCCTAACAGTGGGAGTAGGGGACATCTTTGACTCTTTTGCCTGCTCTTGGGACTCCTTTTCTTCTACTGGGTTACCTCATCCAGCCTTGATATGAGGGTTTGTGCCTAGTCTTATTTAACTTGTTAGGCCATGTTCAGTTGATATCACTCGGAGATCTGCTCTTTTCTGAAGGGAAATGGAGGAGCAGTGGATCCAGGGGAGAGAGGAGGTGGGGAGAGAAAGCTAGGAGGATTGGATGGAGGAGGGGCTGCAGTCAGGATCTGTTGTATGAGAGAAGAATAAATAAAAAGAAAAAAAGAAAAAATGGTTGATTGTCATAGTGGAATATGATTTGAAGTTGTATGTTATTTTAAAATCGTATTGGGTGTAACTATGACAACATAATATAATATTGGATGGCCTTGTATTGCTGCAGTGGAGAGTTTAATTTTGAAATGTTTTCATGGCATAGGAAGGCATGTGATAAAACTCTTCTTACTTAAGTTATTTAAATCCAAACTCATTGTCCTGTTTAGTGCTGTCAACTTGACAGAACCTGGAGTCATCTTAGAGACAAGTTTCCAGGAATATCTAGTGAGAGGTCATCTAACCTCCAGGCATGCCTGTGAGAGATTATATTGAGTTCATTGAAATGAGAAGACCCATCCTCAGAGTGGATGATGATTCCCTGGGCAGGGATCCTGGAGTGTGTTAAGAGGAGAAAATTAGCTGAATATGGGCATTCATTGTTTTCTGCTTCCTGACTGGATGCAGTGAGACCAACTACCTCTGTGACTCCTTTGCCATGATCGACTGTAGCCCTGAGCTGCAAGTCAAAGTATACCTTTTCTTCTTTAACTTTCTTTTTGTCAAGGTATAGACTCACAGCATCAAGAAAAATAGCTAAGATGTGCTTTAGCGAAGATTCAGTTTGAAATGATGTTTTTGTTCACTAGTATTAATTTCTGACTTCTCTTACAGGTATTCAGGAAGGAACACAGTGTACCAAATGTAAAAATAACTGGGCACTGAAGTTTTCAATCATACTATTATACATTTTGTGTGCCTTGCTAACCATCACAGTAGCCATTTTGGGATATAAAGGTAAGCACTCTTTCTATTTTCTTTCCAAATAGCAAAGGGGGTTGAAATTTAAATGCAGAAAAATTGCCTTTGGAAGTATGAAGTACAGTTGATCATAGTATACATAGAGAATTAATTTTAGGCTCTTTGGCCCCTCCAAGGATCTCAAAATCTTTGGATACTATCATCCGTTAGTGCTTAGGGCTTGCATATAGAGTAGGTATACACCTTCCCATGTATTTTATGTCATTCTAGATGACTTATAATGCCTAATACAAGATAAATGCTGTGTAGATGGTTTCTATACAAACACATTTTTTTCCCAAGAATTTCCAAATGAGAGGCTTGTTGAATCCAAGGAGCTGGAGCCTGGGAAGGATAATTGAATTATACTTACGATACTCTAGTGTAAAATTCACTAACCTCATGAACTCCATCTTTGTGTCCTGAGAGCTTAGCTGTGGATGGAATAGTTTTGATTCACTTCATAATCATGGTAGCCCTTTATGGGTTGGGAAGATTTTTTTTCCCCTCTTTGTTGCTTTTTCCTGACTTTCCCTAGCCATTCCCTCTTCCTTGGATTTTTTTTTTCCATCTTATCTGTCTCTAAGAGGCTCTGTGGAAGCCTGCAGTCATCACCCAGGAAAACGTTGCTGACAGAGGAGAACAAGAAGCACACAGGCTCTGCAGGGCCATGACTCACCCACCAGGGATTGACCAACTGATGAGATTGTTTTTTTCTCTAAAGCACATTTATTTCAGTAAACAAAGCAAAACAGAGCAAAAACAAAAACCTTCCCCTATAGAAATTAAACTTACAGGCAGCAGCACCACCTCCATCTGCTTAATAAAATGTTAGGCATACCATGTCTGATTAAGGTGAAGGAGATTTTCCTCTGAATCCTCCAGACTTGCTAAACTTGGTCACGCACGCACGCACGCACGCACGCACGCACGCACGCACGCACACCACTGCTGCCAATCCCCTCTGAGAGACCATGGATAGAAGGTGTCATGAATCAGAAACACAAACTATATAAACCCTTGTATAGAAAGCAGACATAGAAGCGTGCCCTGTCACAATCACATGAGACAGACATGGTATCTGGTTGTTGAACAGAGGCAGATGAGGGTCACATCTTCCAACCATTGTCTCAACGGTTTCCTCAGCTGCTGTCGGACCTCAGAACTGACAGATTAACCAAGCAAAATTACTGAATCTTAACTGCCCTAGTCCGTCACTTGTGGTGCCAGTTTAGGAAAGTGAAAGTCTGAGAGTGACTTCCTTCCCACTGTGAATCCTCCAACCCCCTCCCAGTGGCTTCTGAGGGGGCCGGGATGAGTACAGTGCATCTGAATGAGAATTGACGTAGGAAACAGTCCAAGTTCATCATGATCATCCCTATTTTTTAATACAATTATGAAAGCCCAGTAAGTGTCTGCCACTAAGCATTGTGTTAGCCCTATCCTCAGTGCTACAACCCAGATGTGAATCATCACCTCCTGGAGATTGTGTGATTTTGTAAAGCAATAACCATTGTGCCACTCTGGGATGAGCAAGATGTTGGTCTGGAACCAAGCTACAGTATCCTCTATTCATTCTTCCTTGGTTGCTTACTGTATTTGTTCATCTCTATAGAAAATAAAATGTATCATACAGAGTGCATTGATTGATGAGTTGGGGTGATGAGACTTTAGAAATTTGCCTAGTTATTTTATGACGAATTTATTTCAACTGTAGAGCCCTAAATTTACTCATGAAGGAGCAAACAGACTGTGGTTAAGAAAGGCTGTTGAATCATAATGAGGGCTGGGCAGAGGAACAAGGTCAGAACCTAATGGTGTGTTTTATTCAAAGTGCCCCCTTCTTTCCTGGACCATGATTTTTCCTACTGGGCTGAAAGATGACCAAAAACAAAAGAATGTCAGGACTCAGTATGGAGTAATAGCATGGAGTAATTTACTGCCTGAAGAGAGAATAGAGGGGACTAGTGGATACATTTTGTGAAAAAAATTTTTTCAAGACAGGGTTTCTCTGTGTAGTTTGGTGCCTGTCCTGGATCTCGCTCTGTAGACCAGGATGGCCTCAGACTCACAGAGATCTGCCTAGCTCTGCCTCCCAAGTGCTGGGATTAAAGGCGTGTGCCACCACCACCTGGCTCATCTGGTGAATTTTACCTCTGCTAGAAAGGCTAATATTTGTGGCTTCGGAATTATACAGAAAGCTCAAGAATCCAGCTATCTTCTCCTCACTCCGCCTCCCCACCAAACTGGAATAGCTCTAGCATATCCATGTGCTGGATCACTGGCCTGTGGTCCCTGTACTATGTTGTACCTAAATGGCTTCTCCTTAGCTCTTACATCTCCGATACATGTCTCACCTGAAGTCCCTAAATGGAGCCTCCTATTTGTTCCCACAGTGAGCTTTCTTCACTTTAGGCTCTTTTAAACCATACCATTAATGGCTAACATGTCTGGTTTATTTGGTTTAACACCCAAAGTACAGAATTCTACTAAAACTGTCTTTTATTTATGAACTCTCCCACTAGTACCTACAACTCAGGGCTTATTTATTAGATAGCCAGGGAAGTTGGCTACATGAGTGGGTGAGTAGATGGAGTGATGGATGGACAAATGGTAGATTGGGGCTGGTTTCTATGAAGACAAAGAAACCTCTGAGCCAATCTCTGTGTAGGGTTGTTGTTCTTCAAAGCACTACCCAAAAACCTAACATTCTGGAGACCAGCTTGGCCTGTTCTGTGGGTGAAGGGAGAAGAGGTCTGGGGAGAAAGATGACATCTTGCCACTCTTTTCCCTCCTTTAGTGCTTCCATTCCTCTGGCTTCTGCTCACAAAAGAAGATAATACAATATCACCAAAGCCAGCCTTAATGAACTCAAAGTTGACATTTTCCAGATCTACTTTCTCTTCACGTAATGTGGCTCCTCTCTCTCACTGATAAGATTCTGGTGACCCCAGTGTTGTAGGAGGCAGAAAGATAAGCCCCAGTCCTCCCTTCACAGACACCCCTTTGATGGCTAGAAAAGCACATCTCCATTAAATAAAAGAAGAAATATGCAGTAAGAGTAGTCAGACATGTCTCTCTTAAGACATGAAAGGAAACGAAACTCCCTTATCAGGACTGGCAAAGGCTGTGTCTGCACTGTTTTCCTCAAAATTGTTCTTCAGTTCTCCTTTTATGTTACTTCCATAGCTACATGTTAGAATCTATTGAAGTTTCATCTAGAGAATTTGCTGAGCAAGCTGAAAGATTGCCTAGTCACTCAAATATGGTCTGTACAGTGGCTGGGACCATGAAACACGTTGGTCATGTTGCGGAAACATTATTTTGAACAGTTGCAACTTGATATATTCTCTACCCTAGACTCTTTATTATTATTCATGAGCCTCCATGAAAGGCATCCTCCCCACACCCCTCTCTGGTTTTTCAAGACAAGGTTTCTCTGTGTAACAGCTCTGGCTGTCTCAGACCAGGCTGGCCTCAAACTCACAGAGATCTGAGTGCCTCTGCCTCCCAAGTGCTAGGATTAAATCATCTCTTAAACTTTTCAGTTAGTCATGTTCCTTCTAGAACATTCCCTTAGCATGAAAATACTATCCCATTGCCCTGCCCAGCAGGCTCTTCTTAAGATACTTAGAATGAAGAAAGGCACAAATCTGAATCAGCAAGTCTCCATTCCCTCAGAGTTCTTGACCTTGGTTTGTCTGACACGTGGCTATTAAACTTTGCCAGCATAGAGAGGACAACCGGGGATGGACAAACACTTCAAACCACACTGCAGTGCCCCTTAGAACTCGGGGTGCTGCCCTCCGGACTTTGTGTTTCTCAGTAATGAATCCTGAGGTAGTGTGTAGAAATGTCTTTGATGAGTTCCAAGGCTGTGTAAGTGCTGACACTAGAATTCCTAGGCATTTTCTAGCCACAGGTGGGAGCTCTGTGCTCTTTTCTTATTACTGGCCCTCCAAAAGGGGCCGTGACCTGACTCTTTATCTTTAATATTTAGCACCATGACAGATGCATAATAAACATCTGTTGACAATAACTTTAAAGAAAATAGAATGAAGCCATGATTGCTTCCCTCTTTAGGAGTTTTCCTTAATTAGAGAAATCAGACTGAATAAGAAAAATATTAAAGAAAAATCTGTGTGGAGTTGAAGAAGACATATGGATTTTAGAGTTCCATCTCCTAGCCTAAAGTCTCATTTAGTCTCATTTAGCTGTGTGATTCTGGGATGTTCTTGAATATCTCTAAAACTCAATTTCCTCAAATGTAAAATAAGAATAATAGGAACTAACTACAGTGATGGTACAGTATATATAGCACAAACTAGAAATTTTTCTTAGTACTTCATATCATAAAAACAAAGAGGCTAATGTTATTGTCGTTCAAAGATTCAGTTGATGTGTTCCAGACTCAAGTGAGAGACAAAGCTTAGTATCCTGTGGTAGACCTTAGGAAATGAGTGGAAACAAGACAGGCAAGAAGGTTGGTGTCCAGGCAAAGAGATGTACCAAAGTGCAGAGGTATTCCCATCCAACTGCTCCTAGGGGAATGTGCTGAGTGCTTGCAGAGTGGTGGGTCTTCAGGCATGTTAACTGAAACCCCACTGATTAAAATTAAAATTCCACACAGAACACAGTTCCCAGTTGAGGGGTCCCATGGAAGCTGGGATGCTAGTAACCCTCCGTGATGCGTGTTTGTTTTCATTGTAGAATGATCTGTGTAGACTTGGAATTTCTAGGATGAGACAAGAAGCTCAGCCATTATGCTTCTGGTTGAAAATTTGTGCTGTAAATTAGGGGGAAAGCAGAGGAGATGTTGTGTGCTAGTGCAGTGTTAGTTCTGGATTCCTGTCAGCCTGGGGTTTTTATACACACATGCTGCCAGCGTTGCAGCCCTACAGTTTACAGCTTTATACCAGGGTGCTATTTTTAAACACAGACACACACACATGGGGATGGTTCATTAACACTTGTGGGCAGGACACATCATTTCCTTTCCTCACGGAAAGCAAAACTAACAGTTGCTTTGTTATTCTTCTTCTTTTAAGTGAAAGTATTATTCCCTTTATTCTAAGTATACTTGAATTATCTGTCCCCAACAGTTCTGTATTTTTATAAACTAAAATGGAAGAAAAATTAAGGAGGGTGGGACGACTGGCTGTCAGCATATTTCAGATTTCTTTGGCTTCCAGGAAAGAGGCAGGACTTGAGATCCTGTGTGTGGTTTGAGGACAGAATGAGGCATATGTTTTCATCTGAGAGTCAAAACTGAGTCTAAGCTTGTAAACATTTTTTTTTAATTTAGCTTTGATAAAATGTATTTTGTTCTACCAAAGTTCCAAGGATTCAGAAGCACGTATGCCTATCACACAACCCCAAGGTCCCAAATTAGAACTGGACCTCTGTGTCCACATAGTAGTTTTTGTTTTTGTTTAAATTATGTGTATATATGTGGGGGTGGGTGGATATGTGCATGTTTGTACAGTTCCCATGGAGACCAGAAGAGGGTGTCAGATCTCCTGGAACTGGAGTTACAGGCAGTTGTGTGTCACTTAACATGGGTGCTGGGATCTGAATTCTGGTCCTCTGCAGGAGTACTCAGTCCTAACCACTGAGCCATCTCTCCAGCTCTTGTGTGGCAATTTTAGAAATAATAATTCAACAAAATGTCATACTGAGCCAATGCTGAGGCCTCCCTGGTTAGTTGATTTGTATGTTGGCCTCTATAATCTAACTCAGCTAAATTTCCTAGACCTTAGCAAATTCTTGCTTATGTAAATAAATGGCACAGTAACTATTAAGTACTACATGCTGAGCTAAGAGCTGGAGATATAGCTGCAGATGGTCCTCAACTTACCATAGTTTGTCAGTGTTGTAATCGTGTGAGGCAATACGCACTCAGTAGAAACCATGCTAGTGATGTGTGTTAGGCTGGGCAGTGGCTGGAGCCACAGCTCTGCCACTCATGAATATGAGGCTGTGCCGTGTTGGGTCACTCAACTAAGGTGTTTTGGATATCTTCAACTTATAGTGGGTTTATCAGACATAATTCTGTAATAACAAGGACCTGTCAACAATCATAGTAAACAGTGTATGAGTCCTGAAGTAAGGAGACCAGAGAAGTCCATAAGGTGCTGCTCAGCAGCAGTTTCCCAAAGAGCTAGCAAGACTAAGTTTAAAAAAGAGACTTGGTTAAAAAAACAAAAACAAAAACAAAAAATGGGAGAATACTGTAGGTGGAAGAAGAACTCAAATGTGACACCTCACCCAGCTAAGCCAGTTCTTTGTCAGTGGAGTTCCCACAAGCAAGGAACATTAGGGAGGCTTAGAAGTCATAGAATTTTTTGAATAATTATAGTGTTGCATGTCTCCATATGTAGAAACTAACAGAAGTGTTACAATGGGGGATTCAGTGTACGACAGAACACATCAAAAATTTAGAAATTAGTCCAAACACTTTCTTAAGCTTCCAAAGAACAGTTACAGATATGTGATCTTTCCACCAATAAGTTATATCACTGGGTTTTGGGCTAGTTATTTTTCTAAAGAACAGCCTGTCTTAGTTAGGGTTTCTATTGCTGTGAAGACACCATGACCACGGCAACTCTATAAAGGAAGACATTTAATTGAGTAGCTTATAGTTTCAGAGGTTCAGTCCATTATGTTCATGGCAGAACATGGCGGCATGTAGGCAGACATGGTGCTGGAGAAGGAGTTGAGAATTAACACATCTTGATCTGTAGACAACAGGAAGTGAACTGAAACACTGGTCGTGACTTGAGCACAGAACTCAAAGCCCACCCCCACAGTGACATACTTCCCCTACAAGGCCACACCCATTCCAACAAAGCCATTCCTCCTAATAGTGCCACTCCCTGTGAGCTTATGGGGGCCATTTATTCAAACTACCACACAGTCTCCTCCATATTTGATCTCAGCTTCTTATTTCAAATCTGCTTTCTTCTATAATGAAATTATCTTGTCTTAGAACTGAAAAAAACAAACATAAGCAGATAAATCAACTAATGTGTTCTTTTTCCAAATCTTAGTTGTAGAGAAAATGGACAATGTTACAGGTGGCATGGAGACATCCCGCCAGACTTACAACGACAAGCTCACTGCAGTGGAAAGTGACCTGAAAAAATTAGGTAAACTGCAACAAGGGAGAGCCATTGAGAGGAGGGGTCCTCTGTATGAGTGGCGACAGTTTTTCAGAATGGTAATGCATTTACAGTTTTTATTGCTGCGTGCTGTGTCTTTCCTTGACATTTAATTCTAATATTTCCATTTTTAAAGGTAAGGACTCCCATCTTGAAAATTTTATGCATCATATAAAATCTGCACCCCAATCTTGACTGAAAAGAACCATTAAGTAGCCCCTACCAAAGGCTCTTTGGTCAACTGCTCAGTAAATACTAATTTGAATTATTTTAAACTATATTGTTGGGTGTTAATTCCCTGTGTAGATCATGCAAGCCCCAAACTCGGAGATTCTTCTGCCTCTGCCTCCAGAAAGCTAAGATTAAATTATGCCCAGCAGAGTTAATGTTTAATATAAAAGATTCTAGCCTGTTTGTTCTCTTGATGTTTGTTTTCATGTATTAAAAAATGAATTTTGGTTCAAATGATGTATAAAGCTTTATGAATATGATTCTGCTTTTGAAAATTGTCAGTAATTTCTAGCATTCAAATTATTAAATACCCACTGAGTGAAAGAATTTTGCATTTCAAAATCTTTAGTATGAACTTGGTACAGTTTTAATCCCAGTAAAGTTCATCATTTTCATTGACAGTGGAAAAAAAAGAATTTCGGTAAATTTTTAAGATTATTTTCTTATAAGTACACCCTGCCTGCTGTCCTAGTATCTGGTAAATCCCACTCTGTCTTTGAAAAAAAGTGTCCACACAAGTTTGTAAGTCCTATGCTGAATACCTTTGCTGATTCTGCAGCACCCATTTTAAGTAGATACCAATTCTTAGTAATACAGCCTAGCCTGCGGTACCACAAATTTTACATCTAAAATACAGTACTACCAGTTAAGCATATGGGATCTTTCTTAAAAATTGCATTTATTTATTTGTTTGTTATTTGGTGGGGAGGCATACACATGCCACAGCGTGCATGTAGTAGTCAAAGGACAAATTACTTGTAGGAATCTGTTCTCTTCCTCCACTATGCAGGCTCAGGGGTTGAACTTTGGTTGTCAAATGCCTTCACCCACTGAGCCATCTCTCTGGCCTCACTTGAACATCCTTATACCACCAGGCTAAGTAACAAACATCTCTTATTTCAGGAGACCAAACTGGGAAGAAAGCTATAAGCACCAACTCAGAACTTTCTACCTTCAGATCAGATATTCTGGATCTCCGTCAACAACTTCAGGAGATCACAGAAAAAACCAGCAAGAACAAAGATACTCTGGAGAAGTTACAGGCAAGTGGAGATTCATTGGTGGACAGGCAGAGTCAACTGAAAGAAACTCTGCAGAATAATTCTTTCCTCATCACCACTGTCAACAAAACCCTCCAGGCATATAATGGCTATGTCACAAATCTGCAACAAGATACCAGTGTGCTCCAGGGCAATCTGCAGAACCAAATGTATTCTCAGAACATGGTTATCATGAACCTCAACAACCTGAACCTGACCCAGGTACAGCAGAGGAATCTTATAACGAATCTGCAGCGGTCCGTGGATGACACAAGCCAGGCCATCCAGCGAATTAAGAATGACTTCCAAAATCTGCAGCAAGTTTTCCTTCAAGCCAAGAAGGACACCGATTGGCTAAAGGAGAAAGTGCAGAGTTTGCAAACATTGGCTGCCAACAACTCTGCCCTGGCCAAAGCCAACAATGACACCCTGGAAGATATGAATAGCCAGCTCAGCTCATTCACGGGTCAGATGGACAACATCACCACTATCTCACAGGCCAATGAGCAGAGCCTGAAAGACCTTCAGGACTTACACAAGGATGCAGAGAACAGGACAGCCATCAAGTTCAGTCAATTAGAGGAACGCTTCCAGGTCTTTGAGACAGATATTGTGAACATCATTAGCAACATCAGCTACACAGCCCATCACCTGCGGACGCTGACCAGCAACCTGAATGAAGTCAGGACCACTTGCACAGATACCTTAACCAGACACACTGATGACCTGACCTCTTTGAATAGCACACTGGTCAATATCCGTTTGGATTCTGTTTCTCTCAGGATGCAGCAAGACTTGATGAGGGCAAGGTTAGACACTGAAGTGGCCAACTTATCAGTGATTATGGAAGAGATGAAGCTGGTTGACTCCAAGCATGGTCAGCTCATCAAGAATTTTACAATTCTACAAGGTAAGTGTAAATTCTGTATTTGGATTTGTGTCAGTTATCTATTGCAGTAAAACAAATTATTCTAAAATATGGCCATTTAAAACAAATATGTGTTATATAATAGGTTTTATGGGTTGGGAATTCAGAAGCAGCTTTGTAGGTTGATCCTGATTGATTGCTTTGTTTTGGGGAGTGTGTGTGTGTGCGCGCGTGCTTTCAAAAGGGGAATAAAAGGTGGTCTCTGCACACTGTATTTAGTGGGGTTTGCTTTCAAGCCTGAGAAAAGTTTAAGAAGGGAATAGAGGAAGATAATTTGTGAGCTTTGGGAAAGTTATTGTCACAATGAGTTCACTAAAAAGGAGGCAGGTGACCTAATCTTACTCCCTTACACTGACAGAGCTCCTAGATTAGTTAAACTTGGAGAATGAAAATGACATGTCTGGATTTATCAAGGTATTTGGGCATTGATACCGTTAAGAACAATGTAGAAAAATAGGTGGACTGCAGAACTTGAGAGCTGGGAATAATAGCACGATGTCAGCCCAGTGGAATAGAGCCTGTTAGATCTGTTCAGATCCTGCTCAGTGGTAGACAAGACCCAGCAGACCCCCATTCTTTCATGGGGGACAGGCTCTAACTATATAGCTCAAGCAGGTCTCAAAGTCTAACCCTCCTTTCTCAGCTTCTTGAATGACACTCACATAACTAGCTATATTCAGTTGCCCTCCAGAACATCAGTCCCAAGCAGGTATTTCAAGATAACAGGAGGTTGAGAAAGCACCCTAATTCTGGGTATACATGCTTCCTTCTACACATGCTAATCCCATCCCCTTCCTCTTTCTATAAACATGGAGAAGCTTATAAGTTGGTTTATGTGGTTTATGTGAGCCCTGCCTCTGTGAGATTCAAAATACTCTGGTACTTTCCAAGAAGGTCTTGTTAACATGCATTTAATAAGGCCATGTGCTGGCAGCTCAGCCACCTGAGGCATCCTCATCAAGATGCAGAAACTAAAGTGGTACAAATCTGTAATCCCAGCATTCAGGAGGCCAAGGTAGGAGGACTGCAAGTTCAAGGCCAGCTTAGGCTGCGTGAGAGACCCTGTATCAAAAAATAAAATAACACAATAAAAGGGAACTAGATAGGTAGTCATATATTGGCCTCTGGGAACAGCTATCTGTACACCCATCAACCAAAACTGCTGTTAAGGAGCCTTTTCTTTCCTTTGGTTACAAATAACATGAAGATTTTTATCCCAAGTTATGTACACAGAGGGCCTTGCATGCATACTGTCATACTGGAAGTTCCTGCTCTGTCCAGAGCTGCTCCTCGGCAGGCTGACTCCTGCCTATAGCATTTGTGCCCTGTACATAGTCTGATGTTTTCCTCTCAGTGATTCTGAGAAAATAGTAAGGTTTCATGAGTATGAAGTGACACAGCATTTGAGTGCCAAATTGTTCCTCTAGGAACATTCCCTCTCTTCTCTGTTTATCTTTCAGACTTTTGAGGGCTCAGTTGAGGTAAGAGCAAGTATGGAATGAGGTGCCTAACTTGGGTTAGTGCTGTGAGATGGTCTTTCTGTAAGCTGTGAATATGTGTTGCTACCATTGGTTAATAAAGAAGCTGCCTTGGCCTATGGCAAGACAGGTTATAGCCAGGCGGGAAATCCAAGCAAAGATACAGAGAGAAGAAAGGCAGAAGCCGGGTGGGGGGAAGACATTGCGGGCTGCCAGGGAAGCAAGATGTAATGGAACATAGGTAAAGCCACAAGACACATGGTGATGCATAGATTAATAGAAATGGGTTAATTTAAGATAAAAGAGCTAGTTAGCAATAAGCCTGAGTTATAGACCAAACAGTTTATAATTAATATGAGCCTCTATATGTTTATTTGGGGCCAAGCAGCTGCAGGACACAGGAAAACTTCTGGCTACAAGTTAGAATAGCACCTGTGTGATGGTGAATTCAGTTCCTAGAAAAGATTTCCCTTGTGCTATACCTACAGCCAACATATTTCAGTGACAACAAAACAGAGCATCTTGTGCATAAGTAGTCTTACAGCACACAGGGTTAAGGTGCCTTTGAGTCCGTAAGTCCTTCCTGCTGGCTTCTGGAGCCTTACTTAGAGGTACGTCACACTCAGGTACTGTCCACATCTATCAGTTTCAGCCCAATCACAAATGTGTGACATGCTGGTCATGCTACTGAGCCCTCAAATAAATGGTCCAACATTCATTGTTTTATCTTTTTAAGGTCGGAAACATTAGCATTCTCCTTCTGCAGGGGAGAGATCTAAAACATAGAAAGCCCAAGTTCAAACAGCTGGCAAGTGACAGCAGTGCTGGTTCTCAGGCCCAGGCTTCCCCCACAGTACCCTGGTACCTATGCTGACTTCAGAGAGCAGCACGTTTGGCAAGGTTGAAAAGACAAAGAATTTACTTTTAGGAGTTGGTTCTTGGGTAAAGGATTGACCCTTGAACTAAGCTCTACAGGATATGTAGCAAGGCTGGAAGAGTGGGGAACAATGCCAAATACAGGGCAGATAAGATATGAGGTCTTAGATTCTCTCATGGAGTTCCTATTCTTTCCCTCATGCTACACTACCCCAAGACAGAACGTGTCTTTGGGCATCCTCGAGGGCAGCCAGAAGTCCATAAAGCAGATGTGGTCACTTGGCGAGAAACAGTGGGTTAAATATACCCTTCTCTATGAACAAGGAGTTAACATGAACTAGAAGTCAACTCTCAGGTTCAGGATCAAGAATGAAACTATTCTTCAGAATGATTGTCAAATACTATCTATTGCTTTTTTATTTTATTTTGGGGATTGTCATTGAGGTAGTTTTGTTTTGTTTTGAGGCAGGGCCTTGCTACATAGCCTTGGCTGTACTAGAACTCACTATGTAGACCAAGTTGGCCTTGAACTCACAGAGACCTGCCTGCCTTTGCCTCCTAAGTGCAAGTACTGGGATTAAAGACATGTGCCACCATGCCAAACTATCTATTGTTTTGTTTTGTTTTTAATTTGCACATTCCTTTTCACCTTGGTAAAGCTAAGTTAACAGTTGCTTATTACACATTACTGTAGTTTAGATCTGGAATGTTCCCCAATGACCTGTGTATTGAAGGCTTAGTCCTCAGTTTACTGTTACTGCAAAGTGGTAGAACACTGAAGAAATAGGGCCTGGCAGGAAGTATTTGGTTCACTGGAGACGTACCCTTGACCTTGAAGGGGTTTTGTTATGAGATGCCAGTTTCTTTTTTAATCTCAGGCATAAGGTAAATACTTTGCTCCACCAGATGCTACCAACCTTGATGTACTGCCATGCCACAGGCCCAAAAGCAAGATACCCAGTCAGTCATGGACCAAACCCTCCAAAACCATAAGCTAACATAAACATTTCCTCTTTTTAAGTTGATTATCTCAGGCATTTTGCTATAGTAACAGAAAGTTAACACATAGGTGATGAATAAGTTATAGATTTTTTTTAATGAGAAGGAAGCTGCATTATTTTGTATTTTTTTTATTTCTACCCAGTCTATCTTCCAGTCTTATACTAGGGTTGTTGTTGCTGTTGTTGTTGTTGTTAAGACAGAACCTTATATTGTATCCTAGGATGAACTAGAGTAAAAGCCCAGTACTGCCTCAAATTCATGACAGGCCTCCTGCTTCAGCCCCCACAAATACTGTCATTCAAGGTTCTTAACATCATGTCTCCAAGAATTTGGATGACAGACAAAACTTAGGCCATGTCTCTACTTTATGTCACACAGAAGTTTTGTTAGAAATCATGTTTAAAACTGTCTGGAGTTGAATCCAGGAGGAGGTGCTGGCACTTCTCCAGTCTGCAGTTCATATGCCAAAGCAGAAAAGGGACAGTGATGAAAGTCTAACGCCTGAGGATTCAGCATCTTAAAGACCCTAAGTCTCTGACATCTGGGAGCGACAAGGTGACAGAGCTAATGTAGGGTTTCTCAGAGCCCTGCTGTTAGATTTCTGAATGCATTTGGGGAGCTTGTGACAGCTTTACCAGCCACATGGGTCCCCTGACAATTCAATATCTCAAGTCAGAGAACTACCCACTCAGCCTTGTTATTTAATTACATTCCAGTCCGTCTGAATGCAAATTGCACTTCTGCATGGCAATCCACACAGTATGACTCTTGACTCGAAATCCCAAGTTGTTGAATACATACTCATAAATATTTTCCCATTTTATGTGTGGGGGTAGGAATAGATAACGTATTTAATTTTTATTTATTTATATGTGTATATGTGTGCCTGCATATAGGTGCAGTTGTGGCGCACTTACACAAGGAGTCTGTTCTTGCTCTCCATCCTGTTGAGGAAGGTTCTCTTTCTTTCTGCGACTGTGCCATGACTGACTAGTGTGATTGTGAGCCTCTGGGTGATGTACCTGCCTCTCTGCCACTGAACCTCGCTGCATGAAAGCTGTGACTACATATGCAAGCCACTGCAGCTGCCTCTTTACATGGGTTCCAGGAATCAAACTCGGGTTGTCAGACTTGCACAGCTAGCCATGTTTAGCCATCTCCCCGGTCCTTTGTTTCATTTTATTTTTATTTCAACAGCCACCCAATAAAAGACTCAAGTAAAACCAGAAGCCCTGAGATTACCCAAACTAACTAGTGACACTAGCATCTCACATGAGAGCATCTCCTGGGCCAATGCTAGGCTTTAAAAATAGCATTGGCTCTTTTTATCAATTTTAAATAACAAGCAAAGTAAACATCTAATTTGTCTAGTGAGCAAAGTACATCATAAGAATCCCCTTATCCATGGAGCACACATCTTCTTGTAACACAGCATCTTGGGAGAGTACCTGCTTCTAGGCAGTTTTTGCAAGGTGAAGGCAGCTTTGAGTGAGAACATCACTATTATATGCTTTCCAGTTTATGAATAGTCATGGATATTAAGCTTAATCTTACTGTAAAACTGTGTACAGTGGATAAGTACAGTGTTTTACAAGGAAAGACTTGGTTTTATACTATCCTAGCTGGGAATCCCTGTATCCACTCCTTTATATTGTGTGATTTTAGAAATTAGCATCTTCTGGTGTTTTGTGCTACTATGAAACCCATGTTTGATGCCTTCTGGAAAAAAGCCAGTGTCTATGTGTGCACTAGATGAGGACAATCAGCCATTTCCAGTTGGGAGATGGGGGTCATCTAGACCCTATAAATTACCCTACCCAGAAATAATAACCAATAAAAAGCTGCCACCCCACATGAGGCAGATCTAGGTATGAGAAGGAGATCTGTGTACCTTTGGAGCCTGGGAGGTCTGCAGAAAGAAGTCTAACTGAGCTGAGAGACAAGCCCTGAAGAGCCACTGTTCATCTTGCAGATAAACTCATTTCCTAAAGCTTGCAGTTGAGCCGTCAACCCCTAGTGTGAGGAGTTGAGAAACTCATCACTGGCTGGAAGCTTAGAAAGCAAGGATAAAGCATTACTAAAGTGATTGGATTTTTCAGCAGATCTTCATTTGGTGGATTTCTTGAGGTTTAACATATAATCTGAATGAAATACGCAGTTGAGAAGTTACATGTTATTATGTGCCTGTTACATTAGAACTGTGCATAATAATACACTCATTTCAGGGAACTCTCTGGCACCTTCCCCAGTATGAGCCTCTATGACACCATTTTGCACTGACAGGCACTAACTTACCTTAAGGAGATTACAGATGGCCTTCCCAGTCATCCCTCAGTAACATGGCTTAGATAACATTCTCCCTCAGATAAATGAGAAGAAAACTCAGATTGCAGAAGACACCAATGGACCCATTCTTAAATGTCATTAGAGTCAGGAAGGACAGGTCTCTATAGCCATTCCAGGATGGACCCAGGATCCACCTAACACATAGATTGGGAAACATTACTTCTTGGAATAAGGCAACACAAGGCAGGTCACCATTACCCGGAAGTCTCTTCCTTCTGATATCTTCTGGCACAGAATGTTGATATTAGGATGCTGGGCTCTGACAGTGAGGCACATGCATCTGGTAAACAGTCCTAAATAAAGCTGCCAGAAAAGGTAAGTTCTGGGTGGGCTCAGCAAGCCAAACAAAGACTAAATTCACAGGAATGAAGGGAAATGGATGACTTTTCTGTTGGTGACAAGTGCTCCGGTGCCGGCACCAGCACAGATCTTACCGGTGAACACCATTGAGCTCTATCCTAAATGCTGTGGACAGGAAGGAGAGGCTTATCAAAAAGAAAACTAAACCAGTACTTCATTGTATTGCTTTGCATAGACTTAAGCTGGCTGAAACAACAGGTTTCTCTCCTCATAGCTCTGGAGTTTAGAAGTCAAGTTGTTGGTGAGGTTGGTTTCTTCCAAGGCCTCTCCCCTTAGGTTGCAGATGGCCATCTCCTCCTTGTGTCTTCACTTGGTTCTCCCTCTGTGTCTTAATCTTTTTGTTTTTGTAGGCATGTGGGTAGTATGTGTGTGTGTGTGGGTGTGGGTGTGTGTGTGTGGGTGTGGGTGGGTGTGTTGTATTCACATGTGTGGCGGGCGGTATGCACAGCCATGCACACACATGGAGGCCAGAGGAAAATGTTGGGTGAACTGCTTCTCACTCTATCTTATTCTTTGAAGCTAACAATACATTATAAATAGTAAGTACTCCTTAATGCCTGTGTTTGTGTGTTAGATTTTTTTTTTTTAAATTGTGGGCTATATAAGCAGATACACCCTCACAATAGACTTCATATATATGTTTTTATGTTTTAGGTCCTCCTGGTCCCAGGGGTCCGAAAGGTGACAGAGGATCTCAGGGACCACCTGGTCCAACTGGCAACAAGGGACAGAAAGGAGAGAAGGGAGAGCCTGGTCCACCTGGCCCTGCGGGTGAGAGAGGCCCAGTTGGACCAGTAGGCCCCCCTGGAGAGCGTGGCAGCAAAGGATCCAAAGGCTCACAGGGCCCCAAAGGATCCCGTGGGTCCCCAGGGAAGCCTGGCCCTCAAGGGCCTAATGGGGACCCAGGTCCACCAGGCCCACCAGGCAAGGATGGACTCCCTGGCCCCCAGGGCCCTCCTGGCTTCCAAGGACTACAGGGTACCGTGGGTGAGCCTGGAGTACCTGGACCTCGGGGGCTACCAGGCTTGCCAGGGGTGCCAGGCATGCCTGGGCCCAAGGGGCCCCCTGGCCCCCCAGGCCCCTCAGGAGCAATGGAGCCCTTGGCTCTGCAGAACGAGCCATCAGAGACCAATGGTAAGTCCAAATGGCCCTTTTCAGCCAGAGTTGGGGAGAAACAGGGCAGTGTATACACTTGGCTAAACCAACCTCCATCAGTCCCCTAGTTATACTTAGCATCAGGGGCCCTGTGTGTCCCCCTTGATGCCTCACTGCTATCACTCGGGCCCCTGTGTTTCTGCCCAAACATTATCAGGTCTCTAGTCATTTAAGTGAGCCAGGCCGTCGGAAGACACATGCACCCCAAACCCTTCCTTCCGGGTACTCCGCACTGCTCTCTGACCATCTTTCCTCATCTTTCTCCTTCCTCCCTAGAAACAGACTGTCCATTAGTTCATCCTTCCTCCCTAGAAACAGACTGCTCATTAGTTCATCCTTCCTCCCTAGAAACAGACTGCCCATTAGTTCATCCTTCCTCCCTAGAAACAGACTGCCCATTAGTTCATCCTTCCTCCCTAGAAACAGACTGTCCATTAGTTCATCCTTCCTCCCTAGAAACAGACTGCCCATTAGTTCATCCTTCCTCCCTAGAAACAGACTGCCCATTAGTTCATCCTTCCTCCCTAGAAACAGACTGTCCATTAGTTCACTCCCCCAGTGTGCACGATGTTTCTGTGACAATGTCTACAATCAGGTTTTGCTTAAGAAGGTACTGTGGTACCTTTGCATCTCTTTGACAATTAGTCTTTTGCAAAACTCAGCAGTAGTTAAGAACCAAGCCATGTGGGTTACCCATGCTTGTCCACGAGTCGAACTTTGGTTCTGAACACTTGTGTGCACTAGTTTACAGGTTTCCGCTGATCCAAGAGTGACAGTGACTATCAGGCCCATTCCACTTCTTCATTCTGTCTGATCCAGATACAGAAAAATAAAGACCCAGTCACTCCTTTCCAAGTTGTGTGGTTTTTACAACTGTGTACTCTATAGCCCACATTTGTGAACATTTACCTAGGTTCCACCCAGAGACACCAGGCTTCCATTGGCACGCAGGTGGCATGACGCTGTCCCTTTGGTATCTTAAACACAGCTGAGGAAATGCAGAGTGCTTTGTGTTTTTTAAATCAGCATTTGAAAAATTTGCATTCCTAGGCTGTCCACCTCACTGGAAGAACTTTACAGACAAATGCTACTATTTCTCGGTGGAGAAAGAAATTTTTGAGGATGCTAAGCTTTTCTGTGAAGACAAATCATCACATCTCGTTTTCATAAACTCAAGAGAGGAACAGGTATGGTATGTCAGCTGCACACTTGGTTGGAGAAAACTATAATTTAGAGATAAGTTATACCTGGAAATTGCATGCTTCCCAGGGAGTCAAAGAGATCAAAAATTTATGGTCTCATAAACAAGGAAGGCTGCAGTTTACAGGCATGGACTTTATCCAGGAACTAGAGCATGTGGACCATCATGATACTTAAGCCTACAGATGTATAGCTCCTCCTGGTGGCTCTTTGGAGAATTGCAGCATGCAAAGAAGTGAGGAGGGAGGTTGCCACTAGACACATGTAGAGAGAGGCATGAACACAGTAGGTTTGGGATGGGATGCCATATATATCAGGTTTGTTTGTTCAAAAGGGGTTGGTAAGGGACCGTGTGTGACAATAATAGTGGCCCCTTATTAAGCCCCTGTTGTATACAAGGCCCTTTTTTAAAACCTTATAACAACCCTGCAATATAAACCTTATAATTGTCATCCTCCCCATTGGTTTTTTAAACAAAGCCTTGTTCTGTAATCCTAGCTGGTCTGGAATTTGCAGTGTAAGCAAGACTGGCCTAGAACTTATGGCTATCTCCCTGTATCTACTTCTCAGGGACTGGGAATATAAGCATGTGCCACTACTTTTGGTTCCCCCATTTCACAGGTAAGATACACTGAGGCCCCACAAAGTTTAAATGATTTCTTCTCACAGGGAAAAGGTAAAAGCAGAGCTGAGACCCAGCTGGCAACAATGTTCATTTGGTGCACTCACTACCCATCTCCATCAGACACAACCCTGAAATCTGGTGTTGTAGTAACTGAGGAAGCATATGAAAAGCAACTGTCAGAGGCCTGGGCCCAAACAACTGCTCAATGACTTGTCTTTGGTACTTCAGTTCTGGTAGAGGTTCATGGATGGGTGGTTGCTGGGAAACAGGACACAGAGCAGTTATCCTTAGGGACTCTGAGGAAGAACATTACTATCACTTGTTAACTTGGCCAAGAAGGTCAAAGACCCTGAAACAGTGCCCACAACATAAACTCAATGGATGGCGAGGGCCATTAAAAACTCTGAGAAATGTGTTTTGTCAATTTTACTAAACAAACAAGACCTCCTTTGTGTGGGCTAATAATTAACAAACCTCCCTGGCTTCCTTTTCAGCAATGGATAAAAAAGCAGACAGTGGGGAGAGATAGCCACTGGATTGGTCTCACAGACTCTGAGCAAGAAAATGAGTGGAAATGGCTGGATGGGACGCCTGTTGACTACAAGTGAGTTCTCGAAATTTCTAGACCATGTTCATTCTTTCCTGATTTCCTACAACTTTAATCTTAATGACCTTATATCCTAGTCCATCCTCTCAAGGGCCTAGGCTCCTGGGACTAGTTGCCTGTTTCCAGTAGGGAAGCATGGTGGATGTCACTATGCTGTCAAGTAGGGCACTTCTGACCAAAGTGTTACTTTGAGTACTATGAGAAAGGATAACAGCCTCTCCGAGTGTTCAGTGTTCACCTAAACATATTGCTGAGGACTGGGGCAGTCCTAGCCTTGATTAGGCTTCTGAACCAAATGGGATTATACACTCCAAGGTTGTAGCTCTCCTCTATACAGGAAGTCCAAGTATGCTGCACAGAGGATCCAAGAATACCCATCCTCTACAGATTAAAAGATGTCTAAATTCTTCCAACTCAAATTTTACCTCTTTTCTCAAATCTTGCCTTACTTCTTCTGGAGAAAAAGTGTAAAACCTATGAATACCCATCTCTGAGGGACCTTCAGTTTGCTTGAGACAAAAAAGATAAGCAAACAGCAGCATATCACAGGAAGCTGCTGCGCCATGGGGGAGAGGTGCTTCCAGTTTGAGGTAATCTCTAGGCCCTGAGGTAAGACTTGAGGTAGCTGAAGTTGCATAGGGGCTGAGGTGGTGGACAGAGAGTCTCAAATATGTACAGGAACAGCCAGGTCTGAGCAGGTTTTCAGTACATGTATGATCCACCCTGGCCTGGAACTTAAAATCTTCTGCCTTCAGCACCCAAGTGCGAGGTCAGACCTGCGTCACTACACCTTACAGTTCTGTACTTTTAAACTCTCCACATGATGAGAGAAAGTAGGTAAAATCAGAAGGCCATTCCAGAGGGGGAAAATGTGGACAAACACTGAAGTGGAGCACCTGGGGAATTTAGGTCTGCCCCAAAGCTGCGTAGGTACACTTGCCTGCCAGGTACTCTATCTGCTCTCTTCTGCCTGCCTCTGGGAGACACTGGGACTCAGGGAAGCATCCAGCATGGCAGGGATGCTCTCTGCAGGACTCCATACAGCTGTGGGTGTTGATGTGTAAATCAGGAGCTGTGGTGGCTTGGAGGAAGAATGAGAGGCAGAGGTTAGTAAAGAAAAAGGCAAACCTTTTCTTTGGCAGTCAGGAGAGCCAGGATGTCTTTTTAAAGAAGTTGAGAGATAAGAAGGAAAGTCCATCTTCCCACTTTTCTCACTGCCATAAATAGAAAGAAAGATTTGGGCTTGACTAAGAAACTCAATCTTAAACTTTATTGGCTCACGTGGGATTTCCTGAGCTGGAATATTGCTAAGTGCTCCAGCTCCCTAATATGACACTTTGCTGCTTTCCCGGGGATCTGCAAAGAATTATGTGCCTGGGGAGGAGAGCACTGCTGTTGGTCCCTGGTCCCTGAGAGGGATGACATCACCTACCGTACTGGGATTTTTGTCACCAGTCACAGCTACCTAGGAGCCTCCTGGATTAGGCTTCTGCACTAGCCACCACTTAGACTGTGAATCTCGTTTTTCTACCCAAAGGAATATATATACATGGAAAACTCCCCAGGATCAAATTCTAAAAGCAAGAATAAATTAGGCAGACATTATGTGAGAGCTCAGTGACTGAAGACTAACTTAGTTTGACATATAATAATAAACACTGCACAAACTAGAGAAAGAGGTACCATCCAGGGAAGGGGGTACAGAGTGAGCACTGGGTTCAGGCCTGGACCTGACACCCTATGAGTTACCTCAGTCACATGAAATCTTCATGTTCCCATGTGTAAAATGAACTTGACAAAGGGACTATGTTAATACTTCTTAAGTGTGGTTTCCTAACACACACACACACACACACACACACACACACACACACACACACACGCATGCAGAGAGAGAGTAGATTTAATATAGAGCTTGACACCTAAAGAAATACTGCCTGTGGATGTTGGTGTTATTACTATTGTTGTCATAATCATGTTTGCTACCACAGTAAAATGCTACTGAGTTGGGGAATATTACTCCCTAGAATTTGTACAGTGTGCAGGATCTTAGTTAGAGGTCCACACATAGCATCTTACAAGAATATTCCTTGTCATGACTTAGGAATTGAAACAGGCTTGCCAGATGGTGGTGGTGCACACCTTTAATCTCAGCATTCGGGAGGCAGAGGCAGGTGGATCTCTGTGAGTTCAAGGCCAACCTGTTCTATAAATCGAGTTCCAGGACAGCCAGAGCTGTTACATAGAGAAACCCTGTCTCAAAAAAAGGCAAGGGGGGAATAGAAACAGGCTTCAGCATCTCAGGGTCTCCTAGCTTTATATAAATGCTTTTCCAGATGCTCAGATTCCCTTTGCCCTCCTCTTCTTTGATTCTGAGGCCTTCAACCATGGGACCATCCATCCCATCTCCCCTTCCTCCCACCAGCAGTGGTTTCTAGATCCACAGTCATCGGAGACCATTGTGAACAGTTACTGTGAACAACTATACACTATTAAAAACCAAAAGCCAAAGAACGAACACATGTCTAGAAACAAACAAGTTGCTAAGACTTAAGAAGAAATGGGTAAGCTGAGCAAACTAACAAATGGAGGTTCATGTGACCATCAAAGCTTCCCAGCAGAGAACAGCCCAGGACCAGATGAAGGAAGGATTCCTGCTAGTCATCTTAAACCTTTCCAATACCAAAAGCCGGTGGCTCTGGTACCATCCCAGGCCTTGCACAGCCACAGGAATTTGTGCACAGCTTTCCTTTTACCCTTTTTCTCCAAAGCACATGCACATGTCCCTTTGAAATTATTTAAGGATTATGTGATTATTGTAAAAGAGGAACCAGTTTTCAGGGAGAGACCTTTTCTTGCCTCTGCTTCACTCTGTTTAGGGAGACAGGGTTGGAACACATGGATGAAAAGCAGCACTAACAGAGAAGAGATGCCAGGTGCTGAGGGCACATTGAGACCTGAACTCAGGTTTATTGTCCTTGGAGCCTTTCACAGTTACTGTACTGAAGGAGATCAGGACCAGCTAGGGAAAAAGAGCTCATAAAATGTCCTAGGATGGGGCTATGGCCAGGTCCTCGTTGCCATAAGTCTGCGCACCAATGTGATTTCACACAAATACTGGAGGACAGTGTAGATTGCCGAGATTTTACATGATAACAGTCTCTACATTATCCTGAGGTATCCACAGGGAAGTGGTGGCTGGAGCATGGAGTGTGAATGAGAGGTGTTATCCTTGTGATAAACTACATGGTGGGCCACAAAATAATATCAATAAATTTAAGAGAACTGGGTTGTAGGGACTATGTTCTGTAGCCCCAAACAAGTAGATAACAAAAGGTTATCTTCCAAAAGGTATTTGGAAATTAAATGACGTAGACCAATAAAGAGACTATCACCACACACTGACCATGCTTGATCTTATCCATAGACCAAAGAGAAAATAATTACAAAGAAAAATCTAAAAATGTTTTTAAACAATAAGAACATATCAAAATTTATGAGCTGCAGCTAAAATAGTATTTGGGAACATTTACAACCTTCAAACATTTGCTTTTTGTTGTTGTTTTATTTTGAGACAGTGTCTCTTGATGTAGCTTTGGCTGTTCCAAAACTTTATCTGTAGACTAGCCTGGCCCCAAACGCAGAGATCCACCTGCCTCTGTCTCCCAAGTGCTGGGATTAAAGGTGTATGCCACCATGCTTGACCCTACATTTTCTTAAGGGTTGGAAAGCAGTGACCTAAGCTTCCACTTTATGGGGGTAGAAAAAGAAGAAGAAATGAATCTGAAAATAAATAGCAGGGCATGTACAAAGCCGTAGGTGGGCTCTTCAGCTCCACACATGGCTAAGTCGAAGGAAAGGAACAGAAAAAATAGGAAAGGAGCAACATAGGAATCAACAAAAATGATTAGTGAGACCAGGGGCTTTAATTCCCAGTGGCATGATTGCAGATGTGCCACTTGGCCGGTTGTCACTGTCAACAAGCTGAGGCTCCGCCCATCTTAGAACAGTAAGCCCTCATGCCCACTCTGCTCACAGTTGCCTCCCAAATCTGCCAAAAACCCCTGTGTCTTTTCTTTTCCCTTCTCTCCTCTCTACCAAATGCCATTTGGTAGAAATGTGATAACATTTTCAAGTAATTGCTTTTATTTTTATGTTACAAAGATAAAATGAACTACTGTCCTGTCCAGTTATATAACTCCGTATTGTAGTTTTATAGTAGTAAGCCATAGAGCAGTGGGTGCCACAAGGGACTCTTCAGTTTCTACTACTTCAGCAACAGCCCATGCTAGTCAACACTTCATGTTCCTGCCAGTGTGGCACTGGCCCAGGCCACAAGAGAGGAATCTTCCACATCAGGGGCCCTTATAGTAGGAGAACATCTTGCTGCAAGAGACATTTCCCACCATAACATTTTCCTATTTAGAAGCCAGGCCTCACCAGCAGGTGTTTCTTGGCTATAGTCTTGGTTAATCTTGGAAGGAGCTTTTCCTAAAACAGAATATTCGCTCTGCTGTCATTAGGACAAGCCCCAAATCCTGGGATGCTCCACTCCCCATAACTCACATTTGTGTGTTTGCATATCACTACAGCTGTCTGTGCAAGTATTCCCAAGATCCCAAGGGTACTTAGAAGCATCCGTGTTAATGTGTCATATGTGTTATAATATGGCCAAGCTCAAGTTATTCCTTCCAGAGTCTACCTGTGAATGCAATTAAGGCACTGTTTAAACTAGCATTCCAGAATATTACACATACATTCTGATTATCTGACATGCTCTGTTCTCTGTTACAAACATACAAACTGAGGGTTTTGCCACAGCTTGCTCTGTGGGATTTTAGCTTCTCCAGAGAAGCTTTGAGACCCCAGGCTCTCATTCTACAGGCCTGCCTCCTACCTATGCTGGCTATCTCAGGTGCCTTTACACCGCAGAATTTGTGCTGCCTTTAGTCATAAGGAAATCCTTGAGAACTCTATATAAAGAATTCTGGTGATCTAAGGAACTCAATTGAGAAAGGCTCCCTTTCTGTTTAATTATGACTTTAAATGACGTAAAAGAAAGTGCAAGAAAATCATATTAAGCTAGTCCTCTGAATCCAAATAAACCATACACATATATATGTGGGTGTGGATGTATGTGTAGATGTGTGTACACATACAGTTTTTACAATTAACTGAAAAATCAAGAATGTCAAATACATTTTACATTTGGGAATCAGAGATAACAAATTATATAAATAAAAATCAGAGTCGTTCCCTTTCACCATTACTGGTAGACATGAACAAAATGTATGTTAAAGAGAACAAACTACTTGGGCACCACTGACTTTTACAGAGGTGGCCTGCAAGGTAGACAGGAACATATAAGAAAGCATCCATGAAAGGAAGCTCCTTTTCTTCCCAATCCATCTTTCTGGGCACCACTGACAGTGTGAGAGTCTTAATTCATCCTCAAGTCTGTTATGTAAGTTCCATGAGAACTGGGACTTTGTTCTGTGCACACTTCTGTGTTACCATGGCTTAACTTATACCTCATCCATAGTTCATTCTCGATGAGTATCAGTGAAGTGAGTGAATGTTTTCTATAACTTATACCTCGTCCATAGTCCATTCTCTATCAGTATCAGTGAAGTGAGTGAATGTTTTCTATAACTTATACCTCGTCCATAGTCCATTCTCTATCAGTGAAGTAAGTGAATGTTTTCTATAACTTATACCTCGTCCATAGTTCATTCTCTATGAGTATCAGTGAAGTGGTGAATGTTTTCTAATTCTTACTTGTACTCCCCCTCATGGGTGAATGGTTCCTTCTAATTTATCTTTGCATCATTAGATTTAACTGGGGTCACTATTTTTTCAAACCCCCAAATACACATTTAGGATTAGTTGAGCATCGCTCTGTCTTGCTACCCCAGTGTTTGACTATAATTATCTCTTCTTTCTCACTGCTTTCTGACTTTGATGATCTCATTTTCAAAAAATGGAAGGCAATATGAGCTCTCACCTCTGGTTGCCCTCAGATACTCTATGTCTAGTGAGTAATGAGTAGTTGTTGGAAGTACTGTCACTACAGATGTTTCAGGGGACCCTTCCTAAGAAGTCACTTTGTCTCAAGCAGAAACCACAAGCCTTTATGCATGAATTTGCCTCTTAAAAAGAACCTACTGGAATAGTCTGGAGTCATACCTAATTTACTGCATGGAAACAAGCAACAGTACCCAAGTTAAGGGGCCTCAAGTGAAATCATCCTAAAGAAAACTTACTCAAGCTTGGAATCCCAGCTATTCAGGAGGCTGAGGCAGGATGATCACAAATTAAAGGCTAGCCTGGCCTACAGAATGAATTCAAGGCCAGCCTGGGCAATTTAGTGAAAACTTGTCTCAAAATAAAAAGTAAAAGGAGGGCTTAGCGTGGACATAGGCAGTGGTGGAGCACTTGCCTAGCATGCACAAATGTCTTAGTTCAATTCTCAGGACTGCCTAACCCCTCCACATACACCCTGGGGAGGGCGGGGGGGACTCACAAAACTTGTTTTTAAGAATCCTCTTTCCATCTGGGCATGGTGGCACTTTTAGGAGGCAGAGGCAGATGGATCTCTGTGAGTTTGAGGGCAGCCTGATCTACATAGTGAGCTCCAGGACTAAATAGAGAAACTCTGTCTTTAAAAAAATAATAATAATAAAAAGTATCCTCTTCTGGTCAGGCATGGTGGTGCACACCTTTAACCCCAGCATTTAAGAGGAAAGGCAGGCAGAGCTCTGTGAATTGAAGCCAGCCAGGACTAATCACTGTCTCAAAATAAATAAATATAAATAAAAATCCTTTTTCCTGGGCTAGAGAGATGGCTCAGTGAGTAAAGGCATCAGCCACCAAGGCTGATGACCTGAGTTTAATTCTAGGACCCACATGTTGGAAGAAGAGAATTGATTATCTCAAGCTGTCCTCTGACCGCCACACACACAATAGCACATGTGTATGCTTTCTTTTTTCTTTTTTTTTTTTTTTTTTTTTTTTTGGTTTTTTTGGTTTTTCGAGACAGGGTTTCTCTGTGTAGCTTTGCGCCTTTCCTGGAACTCACTTGGTAGTCCAGGCCGGCCTCGAACTCACAGAGATCCGCCTGGCTCTGCCTCCCGAGTGCTGGGATTAAAGGCGTGCGCCACCACCGCCCAGCGTGTATGCTTTCTTGTGTATTCTCTCTCTGTCTGTCTCTCTCACTCTTTGTCTCTCATAAATGAAAATAAAAGCTCTTTCCCAAAAGAAGTAGAGAAATGTTTGTGTCATTTCAGTAATATTAATTTACTTTTTTCTGAAGCTGTCAGCCAAGTACAGCTGGGCCAGAGCCACGGCCAGTTGTTTGTGATTGTGGGTTTCTGTAAATGTGCATTAAGGTGCTCTCACTCTCTCTTCCTGACCTTTTGACATGTTAGAGACAAGCCAGTGTCCATGGATCCCTGTGTATTCTCACAAGAACATGTGCATATATATATACATATATATATATATACACACACACATATATATACACATATATGTATATATTTGTGTGAGATATCCCAAGAGTGCATATTACCATGCACAACTATAGACACGTGCCTAGAAGTCTACAAAGCCATTCACCCAACTGCATCAAAGGACTCATCCCCTCCACAATGTAATAATGAGGTTCACTGGGTTGACCTCATTACAGCAGAGATAATGAGCCTGCAAGGACAGGCTGCTCTTCATATTACTCTGCAAACAGCTAAGTGAAAGTGTGCACTTAATGATGCATCTTCACTCCACAACAAGTAGTATGCTTCAGTTTTGTGTTTTTACTTTGCTCTGGTGTTCTTGAGCAAAGAAAACCTCTGCATACTGTGCAGATAACACTCCTTTTCTTTTTTGTTAAAAGAAACTGGAAAGCTGGACAGCCAGATAACTGGGGCAACGGCCATGGTCCAGGAGAAGACTGTGCTGGGCTGATTTACGCTGGGCAGTGGAATGACTTCCAGTGTGATGAAATCAATAACTTCATTTGTGAGAAAGAAAGGGAGGCAGGTAAGCAGATTCACAGCTTACAGGGGAACTGAAGGGATCTGGTCTTGTAAAAGGGAGAGGTGGCAAGAAGTCTGCTCTGAATGCAGACTTTCAGGACTGAGCTTCCAACCCACTTCTGCTACTTAGCAGCAGGGTAGGTTATCAACCTCGGTGGAAAAACAATGACTCATCAGTTTATAATATTGTCAGTTAATTATTCTTTAACCTATGGCTCCACTGTATGTTTTGAGGGGCATGTAGACATCCACATCCTGCCAATTCATCCAAACAGTCAATCTGCATGTACTTAACTGAGTACTTAGTACAGGCCAGGCTTTGTGCTAGTATAGTGGAAGGTCATAGTCTGCATATCTTAAACATACTTATGTCAAAGAATTCTGTAGAGATTCTTCTTGGATTCATTTACTGTATGACCCTCTTTAAAACAGAGTGGCAGATGGAAGACATGGGGAAGGAATACTGAGAGTGTAGGGTTTCTTTTGGAGATGATGGCAATCTTTAGACCTTGTGAAAATATACTAAGGGAACTGTAGAGATGGCAGCAGTTAAGAGCACTGGCTGCTCTTGGAAAAGGACCCTGGTTTGATTCCCACACCCACATGGTGGCTCATAACCATCTGTAACTCCGGTTTCAGTGGATCTGACACCCTCTTCTGGCTTTGGCAGGCACCAGGCCTGTGGTGCACAGACATACATGCTGGCAAAACACTCATACTGATTATATACACAAAATTAAAATTGAAAGAAATATATTAAGGCACACCAAAGTAAAAATTTTCATCAATAATCTGCATGAATTGTGAATTCGAGTTCAATAAAACTACTTTTGTTAGTGATAAAGAAAAACCTAACTAGACTTTGTTCACATTACTTTTGGAAGTACTAGGACACAAATTACTCACATACACATTCAAGATAGTGACTGAGTACTTTTGATGTGTCAAATAGTAGTGTAATGCTAGGGATCTCAATCAAATAAGGAACACTCAGTCTGGTTAGCTGAGGGCAGAAGCATAGATCACTAAACATGAGATTACAATTGATGGTGACAATCAGGCATTGTATATTTGCCTTGTTTGCTCATGAAGGAGTTGAGTAGAGAACAGGATTCCCTAGAATTGGCCCTTCAAATGAAATGTAACTTGTACTTAATATGAAGAAAAACTTCCCAGCATTCTTCTTTGAATGATGTCTTTTGTACTCTTTCCTAAAGATTTCTCCTGTTTTAAGTTCTAAAAAACTTTATTCCTCATCAAAACTAATGCCCATCCTTATTTTTCTCTCCTAGTACCATCATCTACATTATAACACAGTGACCTGATGGCAGGAACATGTTTCCAGATGCATCTGACGTCTTTCTTTCTCACCAGATTGGATGGGGAAAGCACTGAAAGCAAATGGACACACTACTGCACTGTGACCCAAGGACTAGGGAGCTAAAATGCTCCCCCACATTGATATATTGATTTCCAGTGTGCAAATGGACTGAATCACATAGATTTTCTCAGCCATTAGCCATACATTTTATGAAAATTGTATCTTCCTGAATGTGGAATGCTCCAATCAGAAAAAGACTATCATTGGTTGTTGAGTTACAGGCTCTGTGTAAACAGTACATTTCTAAAACTCCAAATGTAGGAAGAATATGCAAACGTACAGATATATAGACCACCTTTTAGTAATAATATGAAATATACTTAAAGAGCTTTTAAAACATTGTATTTTTGTACAAAATATTTGCCTTTTACAATCATTTTCCTTTTTTAATTTTACCTATATAATACATAAAGCCAAAGAATACAATAATGGTACTAATAAAATTTCATGGAGTTTCTCTTCAGATTTCATCTGTCCAGCTGTGTATATGTGTCATTTCTTCAGAACAGGGAATCACATGAAGCATCTAGAAATCCCTTTGCACATGTTGGTGCTGGAGCTCAAGCCTGAGAACATCGTGATGGCTCATTCAAATAGGCTGTGCTGTGAGCCCAGCACCAGCCACTGCCTGTGACGTCTTGATGCAGGATGTGCTTTTGTTCTTTTTTTGTGGAGCAGGGGTGATGGAAAAACATCTGTCAGGAAGGACAGAGCACCTGAATCTGGACATCTGGAAGGTCCTGGTTTATGGCTTATGTGTGAACAGGCTCAGTGTCAGACCCACACCAGAGCAGACATAAGGTTATGGCACCATCTCAGTCAAAGGCAGCAAGTGATGCTTGCAAGACAGAAACCAGCTATACGCCACTTGCAGAATCTGTTTTTCTTATGTTGGGTTATGTTCCAAAAATATAACTAATACATATGCTGAATGAAATGCAAAAATAAACTTATCGCCATTTGTTGAACCTGGCAAAGAAGCTTCTCCTGTGAACCTAAAACTTCATTGCACTTCTTGTCTTGCCACTCAAGAGTCCATTGTGGAGATACTTGAGTGAGGAACTGGAATTCCATCCAACTACTATTATTCTCACCTCCTGAAGGTCTTCCTGGGTGGTATTCCTACCAAACCCAGGTAAAATGGTGGAACATACACAGAGTTTAATTTCACACCCATGGCCCCATGCCTAATACTAATGTTGTATACCTAAGACCATTCTGTTTTCATGGCCTGGGAAAACACCTTAAGTACCTGTCTGTGCACCTTGCTATCCTCTCTGTGTGGGTTGGACAAGCTGCCAGGCCCCAGTGTTACCCAAGCCTAAATTGCTGAGGTCTGAGATGGAAGACAGGCACCGGACTCTAAAAAGTCTTCATATTCACGAACATTTACAGACTAAACTCTATACACTTCCTGTTTTTCAAGTGTTAATTAAAGTTTGTCTACTGGAGCAGGGATGTAGCTCTATGGCAGATAGCCTACACAAGACTCACTTCATCCTCAGCACTGCAAGGAGGAAAATGCCATTGTTGGGAAAGCCCTGATAGCATCTGTAACTCATGACTCTGAGCTGTATGATAGTAATACTGTTACAACCACAGACAGTGACCCAGAAGAATACATGAAATAAAAAAAGTAATCTAGAGAAAATAATCAGCAGAGTGAAGAGATGGCCTGCAGAGTGAAGGAAAATCTTTTCTAGTCATGCTTCAGACAGGGCCTGAAATCTAGAATACAAAAAAAAAAAAAAAAAAAAAAAAAAAAAAAAAAAAAAAAAACTGCAAAAGGTAAATAAAAAATAAGTGGAACTTCAAATCTTCCCATCAATAAATGGGCTGATGAACTGAACAGACAGCTCTCAAAAGAAACACAAATGATCAATAAACATTTTTAAAAGTATTCAATATCCTTAGTCATCAGAAAAATGAAAACCAAAATCACTGAGATTCTATCCCAAGCTGAATGGCCAACATCAAGGAAACAGATGATAGCAAATGTTGGTGAGGATGAGAAAAAGGTCCAGCCACTATGGAAGTCAGACATATGACCCAGCTGTACCACTCCTGAGTAAATATCTAAAAGCCCCCAAGTCCTGCCACAAAAATACTTGCACAACCATGTTTAGTGCTAGGCTATTCACAATAAAATAAAATAAAGACCCATCCTAGATGCCCATCAACCAATAAATGGCTAAGAAAAATATTATATGCACAGCCCAGAGTCAGACAGAAATAGCACGTGCTTACTGTCACACGCTGTATTATTTACTGTTCCTGTTGCTGTTGTGGAATATCTGACAAGATGCAATCGAGGAAGGGTTGACTTTGGCTCACAGTTTTAGGGGCTACAGTTTCTCATGAAGAGGAAGACATGACATCAGGAATATGAGGCAGCCAGTCCCAATGTACCTACAATCAAAGTCCTCAGAGTCTAGTCTCAGTCACCCACATCCCCCAGTGAGGCTCCAACTCCCAAAGGTTCCAGAACCTTCTAAAACAGCAATATCAAAAGGGAACCAAATGTTCAAACAGGCAAGCTTGTAGAAAAATCTTTACATGTAAACCACAACATGATGGATTCTCAACTTTAATTGTGTGTGTGTGTGTGTGTGTGTGTGTGTGTGTGTGTGTGCTTGTGTGTATAGGCCATTAAACTAGGAAGGGACTAAGGGAGGGGGAAGAAGTCTTAAAGGAGGGTTGAGGAGAAGGGGAAAAGGGTAATAGAATATATGACAAGAAGCAAAGAGGGGCTGGGGAAGGAAGGATGCAGGAAAGTAGAAGAGGACCAAAAAGAAAGTATGTATGAAAATGCTGCAATGAAATCATTGCTTTGTATATTGGTTTTTAAAAACCAACAATAGTATTTTAAAATAGTAAAATACTAAAAATATTACAAGCAACAATGGCAGCTGTGTCCCACTTGCACATACATTAGCTCTCCTATCATGCTGACTTAGTAATGGATTCAAGTTAAAGACTTACTCATCAAACACAATCTTATCACAGCTCTTTTCAAAACTGTGAATCTGACTAGGTTCTCTGTACTTAAGTCTCTAAACCCAAGTTCAGGTATCAGATGAACTGTCCTCCAGTTTCAAAATATCTCATGGATCCAAGATGCCTGTAGGGCACATGTGCAGGGGCCATTTGTGCAACCTGGTTCCCAACTCTACAGTCTTTCTCTGTCTGCAACCCAGTCTCCCTCACATCAAACTAAACAGTTGACCCATAACCCCTCTGCTTTCTACCATGCTGCTTTACCTCCGTGTTCTACCTTGCTGTGTTTTACTACAAAGTTCTGCCTCCAAGACTGGACTCAAGAATGTTTCTTAGCCAAAATTCTTCCTGCCCCAAGGGTAGGAAAATTCACACCCATGCCAAAAGTTTGCACTGGGTACAAAAGGCACCATCACTAATGAAAAGTCTAAAAGAGTCATCAAGTAAAAAGGAAGGTTGATATGACTGTGAAGTTATGCAATCTTGAAAGATCCAAAGGGTGAGCAGAGGCAAGCAAAAGAAATGAAGAAACTCGTGTTATCAATAGTCAGTTTTATATGTATAGTCATCCCTCAGTATCCATAGAGTATTGGCTCCAAAGCACCTCCCCCTGCCCCATGGATTTCAAAATCATAGGGTACTCTAGTTTTCTAAGATAGCAGAGTGTTTGTGTACAACTTGTGCATGGCCTTTTGTATATTTTCAGTCATTTCTAAATTGCTTATAAAACCTAATGCTATTTAAATCATTGCTGTACTATTTGGAAAGTAATTTTAAGTCTGAATATGTTAAGAAGATAAACTTTTTTTCTCAAATTGTATTCCATTTGTGGTTGATTAAATCCAGATATGATTCCTGTTGATTTGGAGGGCTAATCAAGATATATCAAAATCAAAGCCAGACTGCATTTAAAAAAATCAGAGGGTGTACTAGTTACTTTTCTGCTGCTGTGATTGTGTCAAAGCTCTGGAAAGAAAGGTATCACAAAGTCACACCACACAACAAACCTCACACAGGAGATTTATTGGGAGAGAAGAACCCAGGATGGTAAATGCCTCTGCTCAGGTGAGATGCAGCAGAGAACTGAGCAGAAGACAGTGTTTATATAGCATTTATTGTGGGGAGGGGGAAGTCAAGGGTAGGGATTGGTGGGATTTCAAGTCCTGAGCTTGCGCTTTTTACTCTGTAGGGTGGGCCTGGGTCCAGCTGTTAGGGCAGTTAGAGTGTTCCGTGGGTGGAACCTGGTGAATGGAGGTCCTCAGGGGAGGGGTCTGGCCACTCATGCACCTCGAGGGGCTTACATTCCCCTCTTTTTTGTTTACTATTGATAAATGATCAGGGGTCAGGAAAGGGGGTGGTGTTATCATTTAGCTACTTCCTACTGAATAGGGGTGTTGAAGTCCTTGGGACAAAGTTGACCTTCACCATCAGAGTATAATCTAGAGTTGTAGGCCTCTGCATTCATAGCTAGGGACTGGTAATCCTGTAATAGCAACTCATTAAAAGTCTTTATAAATCTAGATTGGAGAAATCTAGACAAGAAGTTTATAAGGCATGGTATGATTTTAACAGGATTAAGAAAAGGAGAAGAGTGGTTAAGAAGGGTAGTATCCACTTCCATATTGGACTGTCAATGATCCACTGGTCAGAGGCATTGAACTGTTTCTTCAGTTTTTTGGAGATCCAGCTGGAGTTGTTAGATCTTGTCTTTTACTATACCTGACTAGTTGACCTAGAAGCAACATTCCTCCTTGAGGAATAGACAAAGACAACCCCTCTCTGCTGTTAGTAAATCTAATCCTCACCCATTTTCATTCTTTGTCTGCTTACCCTCACCTTGTCAGCACATCCATTCCTTCACTGGCACTGGAGTCTACTTCTTCAGGATTCCACCATATACAGAAGATCAGCTCAGATACTCAGACTCGTGGGACTGAGCAACTACTAGATTCTTGGAGTTTCTACTCACAACTAGCCATTGTTGACTGCAGCCTGTCAGCCACTCCAATAAATTCCCGTATGTATATGTATGATGTATGTATGTATGTATGTATGTAATATATATATATATATATATATATATATATATATATATATATATAGAGAGAGAGAGAGAGAGAGAGAGAGAGAGGTGGGTTATTTCATAAGTTCTGTGGCTCCAAAGAACCCTGACTAATGCACCTAGCAGGGATGCCCCATGGGGTTTTGTAATTCCATTCAGGGACCTTGTAAGGGACTGCCTCAGCCCCAACTGAGGGGGTGGTGTGTTAGTTTGTTGAATTTCATCTTCATGTGCCCTAATCTGGTCCCAGATGCACCTGTACTCCTCGTGGAAAATTTGTTGATGAGAATCATAGAAACATCGGGGAAGATGAGGTTGTAAGATTGAGTAATATACTGGAATTCTTTAATTAATGTAGAAGAATTAGCAATATAAGGCCCCAATCTCCTTTCTATTTGAAAGTGTTCACTTAATGAGAAGGGGACATGTACCCTGACCAAGCCCTCCACCCCAGCAACCTCCCACAAGGAAAATTGTGGCCAGGTTAGGCCAGGTAGAGAGAAGTAAAGGGGGTGCCACGGCAGAGCAGAGTGAGTAGCAGGAGGACTAAGGGCTGCCAGTGGACTGAAAGTGAGCACCTAAGAGGGTTGGCTTGGACAGTTATAAGAGAGAAAGAGAGACCAAAGGGGCTGGAGAGGGAAAGAAGGGACTGTAGGTTGAGGCTGATAAGGGAAGGCTCATTAACATGATCGAAAATAGTGTAAGAATCATCTGGTTTGAGATGGTAACCCACAGCTCCAGGGAGGCTAGCTAGCAGGGAGGACCCTAAAAGAAATGCATAAATCACCCAGCAAAGGAGAAATAAATGAGATCTACATGAGCAAACTAGGGGTGGGGGTGAGGTAATGGAGGGCAAGGGAAGGGGGATGAGAACATAGGTGAAGGGGAGGTTTGAGCTGGAACAGGGACATAGTGGGAGAGCAAAGAAAGAGATACCATGATAAATGAATACATCATGGGAATAGGGAGAAACAGGGTGCTAGGGAAGTTCCCAGCAATCTACAAGGATGACCCCACCTTAGACTACTGGCAATAGTTAAGAGGGTGCCTGAGCTGACCTACTCTGGTGATCAGATAGGTAATTATCCTAACTGTCATCATAGAGCCTTCATCCAGTGACTGATGGAAGCAGATGCAGAGATCCACAGCCAGGTGTCAGACCGAGCTCCAGGAGTCCAATTGATGACAGAGAGGAGGAATTCTATGAGCAAGGGACATTGAGATCATGATGGAAAAATGTACAGAGAAGGCCAGCCAAATTAGTGGAAATGCATGAACTGTGGACCAAATGCATAGCTGTGGAGCCCCCATGGTACTGGACTAGGCCCTCTGGATAGGCAAGACAGTTGTTTAGCTTGAACTGGTTAGGGATCTGATCCTGGTGCATGAGCCAGCTTTTTGGATTCCACTGCCTATGGTGGGACACCTTGCACAGC